>NC_057919.1:32468211-32768211 GCF_018873765.1 Telopea speciosissima | reverse complement strand
CGTTTTGGCTATCCACCTAGTACCATCGCACAAAGACCATGTATAATCAAGTTTAAAAAACTCTATGAGATGCAGTGGCATATGCTTGGTTGGACTGAAATGACCCATTTTGCAAACCAGACCCAGGAGAACTGGATCCAAACTTGGATTTTGATCCAATAAGGGCATTTAGGGATTTAATTATTTATCCAGGAACTTCTTGTAATCTGAAATTTTTTTTATTTTATTATATGGGAGTCAAAAAAACGTTAGGAGCATTTGTTTCAGTGATGGAGTCGGACGTATATATATATATATGCATGAAATTGTAACTATTGATCCTCAGAGTAGAATATTAAATGAGTTTTTGTTTTATAATGCTGTATGTTGCTAAAAGTAGTTAATGCACAAGTATTGTTGCTTCCTTCTCCTCTCTCATTCTCCTTGGTTCGATTCAGTCTGAATACCTTTGCTCTAGATGTGTTCTTTATTATATATTCTCCCTTGATCTGGTTATTCCTTCTATCTATTTCTGCTCTTCCTCCTGAATCCCTTTCTTTTACAATTGAAAACAGTTATTTTACAATGGTGATTCCTGTTCGGCGCAACTGCCAGACTAGGGTGAAAGTTCTTCGACTCCTCCATCCCTGACCAGTTGGGCCAGATATTCTGGGCACAGTTTGCCCTTCCATAGGCAATTGAAACCCTAGGTCTCAGCGCCCAAGTCCTAATCAGCTAAGAGATAAGCACCTGCAACCAGGGCTAGTTCATCCTCTTCCGCCAGGACTTGATTCATAAATTTTTTATTAACTCCCAAACTTCAGAGTATTGGAGGAGAACTCTCACCCTGTCTGTGGAATCAATTCATGAGGCATAAGAGTGAGGATCTTAACCCTAAAGTGTCAACTCCAACAAAAGTGTATTGGAGGAGAATTTTCACCGTGTCCAAATATTTGTTTTGTCATGGGTTAATGTTTACGATTCTAAGGTAGGGGGTGATAAGTCCTGTTAAGCACAAATATAGACAACTTCTTATAAAATTATTCAAAAGCCCCTCTGTTCTGAATTTGTTACAGTTTCTCACATTCCAGTTTTAAAATTCCAGATTGATCCTTTTCCTTCAAATCTAATTATAGATTAATCCCATCTTCTGTTTCCTACACAAAAGGGTCCTGAATTTTCAATATATTTACAGACATTGTTCCTTAGATTTGTCATTTGTGGACCCTGAAAAACCCAAAATTTAGGTTTTGTAACCTGGGTTGCACCAATATGGTATCAGAGCCAAAATTCTATCTTAACCATGACAGGACCCTCTCACATCACCAACCCTAAGCTCTACAAGTTGTACAAGGAATTACGGAAAAACCAAAAGAGGATTGATGTTAAGCTTGACAAGTTCATGGAGAAATTTTGGTTGTCCGTAACTGACTCACAAAACTCTTGCTTTTCTGAGGAGAACTGACATGCGAGATGATGCAGGACCGTCTACACTAGCTCCCCAGTTTGGTACTGTATGGATTGTGAATATCCGAGCCAATTATTCCCCAAGACATCACACGACAGGTTTTAGACTGAGGTTATGGCATCAAAGTCAAGGTTCCAAAATTCAACAGTGAAAAGGGACCCAAGGCTTTTCTAGATTGGTTGACCAAGTTTGAGAGGATTTTTGCTTACAAGTCCTTTCCATATGCTAAGTTTGAGCTAATCCTCACCAAATTAAGTGGATATGCATGTTCATGGTGGGATGATATGTTACAACCAAGGTTCATTAGGTGACTTGGTAAAAAAAGGGCATACCCAGTGCACAAGGCTCCCGCCACTCGGCCACTGCAGAGTCTAGGGAGGGTCATAATGTACACAGCCTTACCCGTGCTTTCGCAGAGAGGCTGTTTCCAAATTCGAACCTGTGACCTCTTAGTCACAATGGAGCAACCTTAACCGTTGTAGGCGACTTGGTCCAATCACCAATTGGGAGGTCATAAAGCAGATCCTGAACGAGAAATCCGTTCCTCCCAACTATACGAAGGTGCTCTTCCATTTCCACAAGTTAGTGAATTTCCATCAAGACACTAAGGATGTGGATACTTAGACCATGGAATTCCACAAGTTGTCTTCTATATGCAAACTTCAGGAGGCAGATCAACACAGAGTGTTTAGATATGTCGGGGAGCTGAGCACAGAAATCTGATTACAGCTTGTCAATGGAGATTTCAGATCAGTTGGTGCGGCAGCCATGTATGTCACGATAGAAAAAGAGAAGTATAGTTACTTGAAAAACATGCTCAAGCCATCTTCAGCTTATAGGCCTACACCCAATACCAAAGAAAAGAAATTTGAACCCCACATGGTCGAAGAAACTAAGCCAAAGGTAATGTAGTTCTAGATTGGTAGGAAACCAAGTAGAAGCCAATAAACCAGGATCTGCTATGAACACTATATCGGCTAGGCTAAAAAAGGTGTTTTTGGTTTGATTAGGGTTAGGGTTTGATGTGTGGGTTATGTCAAGTTGAGGTAGGGAAGTCTATCAGTGAAGGTCCTGTTAAGTTCAAATGGGTCTAGGATACTTAACCAGAATTGGCAGCAAGCTTAAGGGTTAGGTTTCTAGGTTTTTGGAAAGAGAATATTGATGGAATCTAGGGTTTAGGAGGGGAATCTTGGGCAGAGGTTTGGATCTAGTGTTCCTTGCTAGGAATGGGGAACTCAATCTGGTTTTGGAGTGGTTCTGATGGCTGGTTTGGTTTGTGGAGGTTTTAGGTCTTGGAAAGTTCAAACACAAAAAGGAGGAAAGTTAGTGTTGGGGCTATAGAGGATTAGGAGAAGAATGATGGGGGTTGGGAATGGTTTATGAAACAATGCAGACCTGCAAGTGTAATAAGTAGAGAAGAAGAGGGGAGAAGAGAAGAAGATGAAGAAGAGAGGTCGATTGGGGGAGCAAGGGAACATCCCTCACGATTCTAATTAACTGAATCGTGAGGAGAGGCAATATTATTTATAATGACTTAACCAAGTTACAAGGGTAAATACCCAAACTACCCTTAATACAGGAAATAAACTAGAAACATAACTAAGATATAAATCAGACCAAAACACCCCCAAACTACTAATTCTAATCGACATTCTTAATACTCCCCCTCAAGCGGGAGCGTAGACATCACCAAGAACCAGCATGGAACAACCATCCAAGAACTGAGGTCGAAACAAGGCCTTCGTAAATATATCTCCAAGCTAAAACTGTGAACGAACAAAAGGAGTGACAATGAGCTTCTTCTGAACAGCATCTCGAAGAAAATGACAATCAACTTCAATGTGTTTGGTCCGTTCATGAAAAACAGGGTTATTGGCAAGGTAAATAGCAACTTAGTTATCACAGTACATCTCCATGGGCTGATCACTGGAATAACCAAGCTCAATAAGGAACGAACGAATCCACATAAACTCTGCAACAGTATGAGCCATGGCTCTATATTCAGCCTCAGCACTAGAACGAGCTACAGTCGTCTATATCTTACTCTTCCAAGTAACCAAATTTCCTCCAAAGAAGGTACAATAACCTATGGTCGATCTTCTATTGCCATCAGAACCAACCGAACCTGCATCAGAGAACCCAACCACGTTGGTACAACCATGGCGACAATACACTAATCCCTTACCAGGAGCACTTTTGAGGTATCTTAGAATGCGACAAGCAGCATCCCAATGTATTTGCTTAGGGTTCTGCATGAACTGACTAACAACCCCTACAGCAAAGGAGATATCAAGACAAGTAACTGTGAGATAAATAAGTTTACTGACCAGACGTCGATACTGATGTATGTCACCAAACTCTGTCATCAGAAGCACCAAACTTGACGTGGGGATCCATAGGAGTATCAATAGGTTTACAACCTAACATTCCTGTCTCATAAAGTAAATCAAGGACATACTTTCTCTGGGACAGGCTAAGACCTCGAGAGCAGCGAACAACCTCAATGCCAAGAAAGTACCTGAGGCTACCTAAGTCCTAGATCTGGAAATTATCAAGTCTTCACCTGTGCAATTCCAGAAGCATCATTACTAGTAATAATAATGTCATTGACATAGACTGCAAGAATGACCACGTTAAACCCCTGACGTCTAACAAAGATAGAGTAATCAGAATAGCACTGACAAAACCCATAACCAGCCACAACACTGCTGAATTTGTCAAACCATGCACCAGGAGACTGTTTCAGTCTATAAATTGCCTTATGAAGGCGACAAACCCTGATACTATCCTCCCCTTAAGCAACATACCCAGGAGGTTGCTCCATATATACCTCCTCTTGGAGATCACCATATAAGAAGGCGTTCTTCACATCCATCTGCAATAGAGGCCAATCAAGATTGACTGCCAAGGAAAGTATGATACGAACAGAATTCAAACGCGCAACAGGAGAGAAGGTCTCAAAATAGTTGACCCCATAGGTCTGTGCAAACCCTTTCGCAACCAAACGGGTCTTGAGCCGTTCCACAATCCCATCTGGATCGTACTTAACTGTATACACCCAACGACACTTAACAAGATCTTTGCCAGGTGGTAGATCCACTAATGACCAAGTCTTACGAGAGATCAAGGCATCCATCTCCACATCCATAGCATGTTTCCACCTCGGGTGAGACAAGGCAAGTGTATAAGAAGTGGGAACAAAGGTAGAGTGTAATGTAGTAGCAAAAGCATGATAAGAAGTTGGGAGAAGAGCAGCAGAAACATAATTTGCCAATGGGTAAAGGGAACTATTTTGAGTGCAAGTGCAAGTACGAGTACCTTTGTGCAAGCAATAAGACGGTCATCAACATCTAAAGGGGGATCCGCAGGCAAGAACGCAGCTGGTGGCGGTAGAGGGGCAGCAACAATATTTTGAGGTGACACAGGCGGCGGCTGTTGTTGGGTACGACGGTGATAGACCTGTAGAGGATTGGCAACTAACGGGAGAGGAGGGACAGCAGTATCAACCTGACCAACAACACCAGTATCAACAGTAAGATCAACATCACTGGGAGAACCAGGAAAATAAGGAGTATTTTCGAAGAAAGTCACATCAGCGAAAACAAATTGTTGGTAAGAAACAGGATCAAAACACCGATACCCCTTCTGGGTACGAGAATAACCAAGAAACAGACACTTGATAGCCCTAGGAGACAATTTATCAAGGCCAGGACGAAGAATATGAACAAAACATTGGCAACCAAAAACACGAGGAAGAGAGAAAACAGCCCGCACCAGAAAAACAACATTAAAGGGAATTTGATCATTAAGAACCGAGGAAGGCATACAATTAATCAAGAAGCAAGCAGTCAACACTGTATCAGCCCAATAGAGTTTAGGAACATTCATGTGAAACATCAATGATCTAATAATGTCTAACAAATGGCGGTTTTTGCGCTCCACCACACCATTTTGTTGTGGTGTATAAGAGCAACTAGTTTAATGAAGAATGCCATTATCAGAACAAAAGGAAAAAATCTCATGTTGAACTATTTCCAGGGCATTATCAGTACGTAAAATTTTCAAATGAACACCAAATTGAATACGAATTTCATTATAAAATTGTTTGAAAACAGAAACAAACTCAGATCTATCCTTCAAGAGGTACAGCCATGTCATCCGAGAATGATCATCAATAAAACTGACAAAATAACGAAAACCTAATCAACGACTCTTAACCCTACATGGACCCCAAATATCAGAATGGACTAACTGAAATAAAGAAGCACTCCTAGACTCTGGACTCAAAGGAAAAACAGTTCGATGATGCTTGCCAAGCTCACAAGCTTCACACTCAATACGGGAGATAGATTTGCAGCTAGGAACCAAATGCCGCAGCTTGGATAAGGAAGGATGTCCTAGCCGATAGGGCCAATGTAATGGAGAAACACCAGAAGAAGTAGCAACAGCCGTTGTTGGAGAAGTTGCCAAATCAAAATAATAGAGGCCACCCTTCTCATGCCTACCACCAATCGTCTTCCTCGTTGCAAGATCCTAGAAAACACAATGAGAGGGATGAAAGGTTATAGAGCAATTTAAAGATTTAGTTAACTGACTAACAGACAAAAGATTAAGAGGTATGAAGAACATTAGTCAAGGAAAGATTAGAGGATAAGGGGATATCCCCATGACTAGTAACAGGAATAAAAGATCCATCGGCAATGGAAATCCGAGATGGAGTAGTAGACTGAGTAAAAGAGGAAAATAAATTAGGCTTACCAGTCATATGAGAAGATGCACCGGAGTCAATGACCCACGGAGAGGATGAAGAGGCGAAACATGCAGTAGTACCTGAGTGGACAAGGGTAGCTGTAGGAGTAGAAGATGATGCCTCCAGTTGTTGAACTCGTTGTAACAGTTGAGAAACCAGATCACTAAAAGTACTACCACCATCAGTAGGAGACCCATGATTAGTGTTAGAAGGATGCACAAAATCAGCCGCTCCATCAGAAACTACGGCATTGGCAAACTGCTCTCGAGCCCATTGTGGTTTGCCATGTTTCAGCCAGCATTTTTCAACAGTGTGGTTAGGTTGACCACAATGAGAACACCATCGAGAACCACCATCACTAGAAGATGAACCAGCAGGGTTCGAACCAGCCCCTCGACCACCAGAACCACGGCCACCTCGAGAAGAGGTACCACCACCATGATTACGCCCTCCAGTAGAAGTAAAAAGGACAGAATTATCCTTAGAGACACGAGCTGTATCAGATTTAACCATGGAAGGAGAAACAACCCTTTGTATGCGATAGCAAGCTTCATTCATAGACGGGATCTTCTCACCAGTCAATAATTGGCTTTTGACTGATTGAAGATCAAAATCTAACCCAGAGAGGAACTTAGCAACAAGAAATTCAAAACGTTGAGCCTTAATCACAGCGGCATCAGTAGATATAGGCTGGTACACATTAAGTTCCTCCCACATGCCCTTCAAAGAACTGTAGTATTCGCCAAGCGATTTTCCTTCTTGCTTGAAGGAGAAAAACTTTTCATATAAATTATAGATCCATGAGAGGTTAGTGTCTTGAGAATAGCTCTCCTTGAGTTCTTCCCAAACACCCTTGGCAGTTTTATGAAACATCACGTTTGAGGCTACGGAGGACTCCATGCTATTCCAAAGCCAGCAGAGGAGGGTTGCATTCTCAGCCTTCCAATCTTCATAGTTATCATCAGTAGAGGCTGGAGGAGTCATAGTAAGGTAAGACATCTTCCGACGAGCAGTAACATATACCTCAAAGGCTTGAGACCAAAGAAGATAGTTCGAAGCACCATTCAACTTGATGGTAGTAATCTGAACATTAAAGTTATCTGTAGGAGGCTTAGAATCAGCCATGATAACCAAATAGATAATATCTTGAAGCTTGGACAGATGCAGCCAACAAATAGAACAAGCCAAGCCAAATCGATTTCAGCCAAAAAACCAAAATAGGGCAAAAAAAAACAGAGAATCCGATAACCCTGAGAGCAGCAGTCAAAAAGGAGACCAATTTATGGCCAAACAATCACCAAACAGCAGGGAATTAAACCCTAGACCAGCAGCCAATGAAGAGAAAATAAACTCCCAGGAGAGAATCGATTTTCACAGGGTTTTTGGAAAATCGATCTTAGATGGGGGTAGAGAGCACTTCAACCATCAAACTTTGCAGGCAGCCAAACTTTAGCATAGCAGGGAACCCTAGTCCTTCATCATAATACGACTAGGGTTTAGGCAATATAAGGCAGCATATGGTTGCTGTGGACCACGATAAGAGAGAACAAAGGGAACCATTCAGAACCGCAGGAGAGGAGAAGATCGTGGATCAGAATTGCTGCTCTGATACCATGAAACAATGCAGACCTGCAAGTGTAATCAGTAGAGAAGAAGAGGGGAGAAGATGGAGAGGGAGAAGAGAAGAAGAAGATGAAGAAGATGAAGAAGAGAGATCGATTGGGAGAGCAAGGGAACCTCCCTCACGATTCTAATTAACTGAATCGTGAGGAGAGGCAATATTATCTATAACGACTTAACCAAGTTACAAGGGTAAATACCCAAACTGCCCTTGGTACAGGAAATAAACTAGAAATATAACTAAGATATAAATCAGACCAAAACACCCCCAGACTACTAATTCTAATCGACATTCTTGACAGTTTAAACTCACTGTTGTTGCAGATTCACCCTGGCAGCAGCTTGTTTGATTGAAAAAATTGAATAAAAATGAAGCCTTTGAATAGAACCTTGGATGAAGAACTTCAACGAACCACTCGGGCTTCACACCGCAGAGTGTCAATTGGATCAGACACCAATCCCACCAGCCTTGATCGGACACAAGACAATGTTCAAGGAAGAAGACAAGTTGCAGCAAGCAGACGCTTAGAAGTAATTTTCAAGAGTGGAGAGTTGAGAGCTTCACAAATATTATTATTGCTTTTACAAGGCCATAGGCCATATTCCTAATCAGCCTAGGAGCGTAACACCCCGTGCCGACTTACACTAGACTCACCTCCTTCTAATTTCATGGGAGGCGTGGACCCCAAAAAAAAAAAAAAACTAAAATTACATCAAATAAAAGAGTGATCCAAGTCACTTAAATTGAACCACTGGTTCAACCAGCTTTGGACTGGCTCAATTAAAAAAAACACTAAAAATAAACTATGTATGGAAATACTACTACTACTACTACCAATACTACTTGGACAGTTTATTGTTCTTCTTCTTCTTGCAGATGCAGTGCTTCAGTTCTGCATCAAGAGGTCTCCCAGGGAAACGAGTAGCTAAAAATAGTGTCGCAACTGTGATGAGAAAGGTCACTCAGCAACAAGTATCTACACAAACCCATTCTGTAAACATAGTTGAGACACAGTCGGTAGAGAAACACAAAAAGGATGACATGGAGCATTGTGACCCCGTTCCTCCTGATTCAAATGACCCCAATTATGATGACTAGGTTGAAGTCTACTCAGGTAGTCTTACTCCCCAATAAACAAGTAGGGAAAGCTCCCCTTTCAACCAGAAGGTTATTTTACTGTATAATATTCTACAGCAATTCATACAATTGTTAATACAGGAGCAAAACCAACCTTATCTCAACTAACCTAGTTCGTACACTAAACCTCCCGCAGAAGTAGCTCTTCAAGATGGTTCATGTGCAAGACTTTGGACCTACTCTCTAGAGAATGAGTTCAATGTTGTTCTTTCAAGAGCAGGGGAACTGATGCAATAGCATATTGCTTGGTTGGACTGGCATGACCCAATCTGGAAGCCCAAACCAAGAACTAGGTCTTAACCTAGTTTTCGGTCCAATAAGGGTCTTTGAAATTTATTTGTCTGTTATTCTTATCATCTGAATTTTATTTTATTATATGGGAGTTAGATAATATTTTGTTTCAATCATGGAGCCTGAGTAGGAGTTATTTTTCAAGTATATATATGGATGTCATTATAACGACCGATCCTCGGTTGATTGAACGAAGTTTTTTGTTTTATGATGCTACATGCTCATAGTTGTTGATTGAACGAAATTTTTTGTATTATGATGCCGTATGCTCATAGTTGTTGCCTGGACGCCTAGGCGGGTGCCTTGGACGCCTTGTTTGTGTCACCTTGCATCTGGACCCCTCCAACGTCTTGGGTCGCCTAGCTGCCATGACAAATATGTGTATGCTGCTAAGAGTTGTTCCCTCCCTCATTCTCCCTGATTCAAGTCAATCTAATCTCTTTGCTCCAAGTGTGTTCATTCTTATTTGTTCTCTATTTCTCCCTTGATCTAGTTATTTCTTCTTCCTTCTTTCTGTTTCTGCTCTTCCTCCAAGATTTCTTTCATTTACTGTTGAAAAATTATTATATTATGGGCAAGAGATCACTGTCTGGTCGTGTAGCGCCCGCACCAACACAGGGGCCAATGAGAACGCACGCAGGGGCATCAACATAGATGTGATTTTTTTTCATGGGGGGCATGGTGGTACTTTCGTGCGCTCCTGTGTCTGAGCGCAGGAGCCATGCGACCAGGTTGCATCCTTTTTCCCTTATTTCATATTGGTAAATTCCAGTGGGGACTGGGGAGAATGTTCTTCGACTCCTTCATCCCTGACCAGTTGGCCTGATATTCTGGGCATAAGTTGCCCTTCCATAGGCAACCCACACCCTACGTCTTCAGCTCCTAATTCACCTTCAGCTAAGAGATAAAGACCTGCAACCAGGTCTAGTTCTCCCTCTTACACAGGACCTGTTTCAAGAATTTATTATTAATTCTCAGACATCAGATTTGGATGTTTGTTGAATAGATTCAAGACGCCAAAGAGTGAAGATCTTAACCCTAAAGTGTCAAGTCCAATGAAAGTGTATTGGATGAGATCTCTCTAATGTAAGACTAGAGCCAGAATAGGTCTAATCCCAGGCAGGATCAAATAGAAAACCCTCCAATAAACAAGAAATCATATGAGGGAACCAAGAGAACAATGGGAACTCAAATGAGGGAACAATTTCCTTGGTTGAAGTAACAAATAAAAATCCACAAACTTGTAACCTGTTGAAGCAGCAATAATCTTGATGAGGTAATCTTCAAGAAATCGATGTGACAATCAGTTGAAAGAAAACCCAGCAACTTGTAGCACTCTTGAAATCGATTTTAACAAAATTAGGGTTTGGATTCAAGAACCAATGGAAGGGGACGGGGGAACGCAATGGGCATCTCACCCTAGGCCTCTCACCTATCCTAACTCAGGATTTCAACATTGCCTAAGCAATTTTTTAATTCATTAAAATTCGTGTACAATGCTGGCCTCTCTTACAAACTTATATAGAAGACTCAAAAATAGACTTAAGACACTAAAAAGGAAAGGCCTAACAAAATCCTAACTAATAAGGTATCCTAAATTGACTAGGAAAGTGAAATAATAAACAAAAAAGACTCAAAATAGGACTCTAACTAAACTAATGAAGTAAATCCAGTTTTACTACTTTCTACCCATATTTTAGGCTCATTAAATTGGCCAAACATAACCTAACCCAAAGCTCATTTTCAATAAAATAAGCCCTTTAGGTGACTTATCTGCATCAATTCTCCCTTGCTTGAAACAAATTCGATCTTGAATTTTGCACAATGGATGAATCAATTTTGTATGGTGAGCATCCATCTTCAAACCATAAGAGTACTCAGGCAGCTCGTGGATGTTAGGAATGTAGTTTTCAAGGCATGGAACTTTCTCTTCAAAGAACTCTGGTGGCATGACAAACTCTACGTGCTCGACTTTGAAATCAGCAATCATGTCCATGGGGTCTTCTACAATTGTGTCTTCAACCTTCTCTGCTTCGGACTCTAACTTTTTAAGTTCTTCTTTGTCGCTCACAGTCTCCTCAATGGTTTCTTCAACCACCTCGTCAACTATAGTACCAAGTTCCACATCGTCCATTGCCTCAACTTTACTTGCTTCAAATTCTTCAATGCAAGGCTTGACATTCAAAACATCAAGGATTGACTCTTCCTTGACGACAAAAATTGCAAGAACTTCAACATTAATCTCATAGATGTCATTGTTATCATCCAGGGTGCCTTCATAGTCTTCACCCTCAAGGGAAGCATTAATAGCCCAATCATCATCAAGCTGTGGTTCACACATCAGCATCTCCGAATTAGCTTCTATGGCTGTAATCACTTAATTTAACTTCCCCCTTTGCAGGAAGAATTTTGCATAATGACACTCCTTATTACAATGGTAGCACTTGGTGGAAAACTGATCATCCATGGGTGTCTTACCTTTATCCTCTATAGTTTGTGGAGTTCGGGTAGGGAACCCACTAAGCCTATTAGGAGCATAGAGTTTCTTAACATCACCGGACTGTGGAGTGAACCTGTGTGGGGTAGCCTTGACTAGATCTTCTGCATCCATAGCTTTCTCAAAACAGTGGTTTAAATTGTATATCTCGACCACACCCATTTTGTCTTTAATATCAGCCCTCAATCCCAATTTGAAACGGGATATGAGCTGGCTCATCTACTTCATCAACACCAGTACGTGATAACAAATCATTAAACTTATCAATATATTCTTCATCAGTCAAAAAAGCCTTGTTGAATAGTGTTGAGCTGATGATGAAATTTCGTCTCCGGTAAAGAGGTAGGTACTTCTCTTTGAGAATATATTTCATAGCTTCCCACGTAGTTGGTTCCATGTGATGGCGAATTAATTTGACCTCATATGTGTGCCACCAATCTCTGGCCCCTCCAGTTAATTTAGTACCAGCCAGCTGCATCTTTCGATCCTCAGATAGTCGAAACCACTAGAAGTAATCATCTAGGGCACTCAACCAATCATGGAAAGCAATGGGATCATGTTTCCCATTATATTCTTTGAGATCCAGTGATGTAGATTCTGGCCAAAGGAAGAGACGAAAGACCAGGCCCCTTTTTGGGCCAGAGATGGACCAGCACAAACCCGCCCAGCAAGGCCAACTCGAGCCAGCCAAGCAGGGGTCTACGATGCCCCACGATTGTGATAAGGATCCCCCTTGACCAGTAAAAGATGCTCCACGATTTTGAGAGGATTACTCTATGGTGCACTTAAGTAGTTTCTATATTTATTAGTTTCTAATTTGTTTTGCTTGTGGCTGAATTATAAAACCAAGTAGTTTTAATTCAGTTAACTTCTATTTAGTTAGGAATTAGTAGTTTCTATTTTAGATTAGTTCTTATTTTGGGAAAGTTTCTATTCTATTGTAAGCTTGCCTAAGCTATTAAAAAGCATCACTTCTTAGTGAAAGACAGAATTTAGAGAAAAGAATCTTCTGGCCAAATTAGCCATCGAGTGTGGGAGTTCCTCCTTTGCTGCAACAGCTGAAATAGCTGTAGGTGAGAGACCCAGGCTGAGAGAGCCATCCCCCCTACACCCCTTCTTCTATCTTCTCTTCTTCTCCTGCCCCTGCTCAATCTCCATTGCTGCTCCTGCAAGCTACCCTGCTCGAGTGTGTTACTGCTACTCCAAGTGAATGTTGCTGTTGTTGGTGAACAAACTCCAACGCTGAGACATCCTTTCACTCACTGTGATTGCTGCTGCTAGGAGATCCATCGATTGAGACTGTGCTGCATCCCTGCAACTATTTTGGCTGCAACCTTCTAATTTCATATCACCTTCAATCATCCCTGAAACTCAGTTTCCCCCTTCCATTACCTCCACTCGATCCTCACTGCCACCTCATTCCACTGCCTGAATCTTCCATAAATCCTATACTTTCTATTTTCATTCTCACCCTCCCATCTTCAATTCTAACCATCAGAATTGACCAAAAATTGCAGAACAGACTTCATTCACCAAGCTTGACACTCGGTTACTGCTGGAAGTCAAGAACAGCACCGGTTTGGGGTTTCTCCAAACCTTCTATTTTAGTGATTCTTTGATATCTCTACATCAAGCCATCAGACCAAACCAATTTTGGAGATAATTTCCCCAGTACAAGTTGTTACCTCTCTTAATTCTTTGAGCTCCCTATCTATGGAATCTATCCTATCAGATAATCATTGGATAACTTGTAAAACAGCATTAGGGGCTTGATTAGAAGCCTGATTAGAACTCTCTGCTATAGCTCTAATACCAAATAATGTAAGACTAAAACCAGAATAGGTCAAATCCCAGGAAGGATCAATTAGAAAACCCTCCAATAAACAAGGAATCATATGAGGGAACTAAGAGAACAATAGGAACTCAAATGAGGGAACAATTTCCTTGGTTGAAGTAACAAATAAAAACCCACAAACTTGTAACCTGTTAAAGCAGCAATGACCTTGATGTGGTAATCTTCAAGAAATCGATGTGACAATCAGTTGAAAGAAAACCCAGCAGCTTGTAGCACTCTTGAGATCAATTTGAACAAAATTAGGGTTTGGATTCAAGAACCAATGGAAGGGGAAGGGGGAATGGAATAGACATCTCACCCTAGGCCTCCCACCTATCCTAACTCAGGATTTCAACATTGCATAAGCAATTTTTTAATTCATTCAAATTCATGTACAATGCTGGCCTCCCTTACAAACTTATATAGAAGACTCAAAAATAGACTTAAGACACTAAAAAGGAAAGGCCTAACACAATCCTAACTAATAAGGTATCCAAAATTGACTAGGAAAGTGAAATAATAAAGAAAACAGACTCAAATAGGACTCTAACTAAACTAATAAAGTATATCCCGTTTTACTACTTTCTACCTATATTTTAGGCTTATTAAATTGGCCAAACATAACCCAACCCAAAGCTTATTTTCAATAAAATAAGCCCTTTAGGTGACTTATCTGTGCATCACTCTCACCCTGTTCAAATATTTGTTTTGTGCGGGTATTCACGGTTCTAAGGTTGATGTAGATCACAAAGGAAGAAAAAACCAAGCATCTGGTCCATCGAACCAGCTTCTAATGGACCAGAACTGGACCAGCTCGAGCCAGCCCAGCAGGCCTTCTAGAAGACCCAAGATACTGCCCCACGATTTTGACAAGGATGGTGGTCTTTAACCAGTCAAATCCTAGTTAGTTTCTAAATTTATTAGTTACTAATTTGATTATTTTTGCATGTGGCTGGATTATTAAGCCTTTAGTAGTTTCTAATTTCAGTTAGTTTCTATTTTCAGTTTGTTGCTATTGTCATTAGTTGCTAAGTTTTAGTAGTTGCTATTTTCTACTTTCTATTTTTGTAAGCTAGCCTATGTCATTAAATAGGCAGCGTTTTGTAAGACATTGACAATGAAAAATAACGCAAGAAATTTTGAGGCAATTGCTGCACTCGACCATGGGAGGGGAATTCCTGTTCAACAGCTGAGATAGCTGTGGGTGAGAAAGCCCAACCCCCACCCACCTTTATTTCGAGCGCTCTTCCTTCTCTGTCTTTTTTGTTCTCTGCTGCTGCTGCTTGAAGACCATTAGTCCATCGAGTTTGTCTGCTGCTGGACCCTGCTGCTGTGCAAGAAGACTCCATATTTGTACTGCTGAAGATCTGCTCCCAAGCCTGTTTGGACAACTCGAATCACTGCTGAACCAGGTCCTTTTCTGCAGAACTCAATCCTATGTGGATTCCTATTCTGGGATCTATTCTCTGCAGGTTTTTGGGACTTCGTCCTATCCTTAGAGAAGAGCACTCAATCCCTGTTGTGACCCCTATCTACTGCTCTTGTTGCTGTTCCTGCAACCCCTCACTCAAACCAGGTTTGGGCCCTGTTATGACCTGCTGCTGTTTCTCCTAGAATTCCCCTGTAACAACTAAGGTTTTCTCTATCACAGTCTATTGTTTGAGACCTATATTTATTGCTGCAACTTCTGAATCCCTACTGTGACCAGTATAAACTCTCTTCCTGTTCAAGCTTATTCTCAGATTTGATCGCTTATTTCCTTTTACCTAGCCTGAGTTTACTCACCTGAGTTTATTGGAATTTGAAGATTATTTTGGGACTGTTACCTTCAGTTACAGTCTTACATTAAAGGTAGGGGATGATAAGTCCTGTTAATTACAAATAAGGACAGCTTCTTATAAAATTACTGAAAAGCCCTTCTGTTCTGAATCCGTTTCGGTTTTATCCCATTCTAGTTTCAAATTTCCAGATTGGTCCCCTTCAAATCTATTTACTGATTAGTCACAGATTTAGTTTTCTTACCCAAAAGGGGTCCTATTTTTTCAGCATAATTACAAAATTGTCATTGTTTCTCAGATTTGTAATTTGTGAGCCCATAGGGACCCAAAATTAGGGTTCTGTAGCCTGGGGTTGCACCACTATGTCCCAATACACATTGTACTTGACCCTGAAAACAAACTGAAAGGAACAGAATATAGTTTAAACAAGATACCTTTGGTGTCCCCAAACAGATACTGATGGGGGAGGATGAAAAGGAGATGGACTTGGATAACCAGTGTGTGTATAGTCACCACCCGTTCGCAAGCGTTTGCTTTGATCAAAGGAATTTGGATCTGTCGCTACACCTACAGATAAAATGAGAACAAAATCATAACACTGAAATAAAATGCACTTTGTACAGTATGCCCTAGCAAATAATCATATTAACATGAACATACATTCAAGAAACATTTTAAGCTTTCAATTCACTGTTGTTCAGTCTACAGTATACACTGCAACCACATATATCATTTGAGCCCTCGATGCTCTAAGTCCAGAATTTTTATATAAAACTGATAGCATAGAGCGCTCGTCTATACTTTTAACTTGACTTAAAAAGGCAATGCAAACAATAAATGAACTTTTTGGGATGTAAGAACCTCCGGCATGGACATTATTTTTTTTTTTTAAGTATCATTCAGGTTTTGTAGAAAGGGCAAAAAGCCTTGAGATTTTTTGCCAACTGCAAGATACGACTTATTCGAAATTCATTGAATGAACAATTCATAAAAATCCATGTTTCTATGAGATTCTAGGTATTCTATAGTTCCTTTCCGCGTTAATTGCCAATTCAATTCTTGGTCATTGAGATTCATGGGCGATTCAAACGTTTATTTAGGTTTGGAACCCTCTCTTTTTTTCCCTCACGTTGACTTTGGGGACATGAACTCCATTTTGACCGGCTGTCACTAGTTGCTAGCCCTGCTTTCACCGTTCGCAGCTCCACACCAGCGATCTCAATTTGTGCAGGCTCCAGAGCCAAGCCACCGAGGTCTTCTTTTTTTTACAGCTTCCGCCCTCCGCTTAGGCTATTTGCACTTAACGGTGGTAACCACCAATTTCACGACCGGGATTTAGGAAGATTGGCCCCACCGCCCTGACTTCTGGGTCTGCTGATGAGAGAAGTAACATGGTGCATTTAGTTGGAGAGACATATTTGGAATTTTTAAAATATGCAGAACTAGCTTACCGGGTGGCCAGTGAAGTGAAATAGAAAGTGGCTGTTTAGGCTTCTATGTGTAAAGAGTTCAATGGTAGGGTCAGGATACTTGACATTATATTTTGTGAATTATCCAATCTTTCGTATAACATTTTTAGCTAAAGCACAGTTGGCATTTCTTTATCAAGAACCACTTTGATTTATTCCAGGAAAGAAGAAAAAAAAAGAAAAATGTCAAGACTAGAGGGGAGTCCATCCAAACAGGACCCCATCTCAGATTAATCACTTCTTCCATAAGATTTGAGATTGATATTGTTATTTTAGTTGCTACTCAGCCTAAACTTGGCACTAGGGATGGCAAAATTCTATACAACTATGGGTCCAGGTCAGAGAGTTAGTTTTCTCTGCGGATTGATGTCCAACCTGATTAAACTATTTTTCAGAAATCTACAAATTCAATTAATATTGTTGGCCATTTGTTTAACCCAGGAACAGACACTGATTGCATACTTTTCCATCCCAGTTGGCCTGGGCAGTCTAGCCCGACTTTTCATTCCAATGTTTGAAATTTCAGTCAAAATGACCGAAATTTTGTGAAATTTTTCGGTTTCGACCAAGGTCAAAATGAAACCAGGTGAGATACCTGAATCTTACCAAGTTTCGGTTGTAATTTCGCAGTTCCAACGAAATTTTGACCATGTTTCAGGTTTCAGTATTGTTTTGAAACAAACCCTTTGTATAAAATTCATGATTTCAATTGAAATGGACTGAAATTTCAACTCATTTCGCTAGTTTTGACTCCAAATAGAGAAAGTTACTAAAAAACCTCAGTTTTGGGGATTTTTGGCCAAATCACTCCCATAACTTTGTGGAAGAAGGTGTTGGGCAGTACAGTGCTAGCCAATACTAGGATGCATCTACAACAACAACAACTTACTGCAATTGTGGAAGAAGATGTGGTGCTATGAATCTAGGATGGGCAGAGGGTCCAATGTAACTTGTTTGTATTTTTCACTCTTATTAAAGTTATTTAGTATTGAACCATGTATAACATTGGATAATTATGACATGGTTTTCATAATGCAAACTGGTCATACGTGATAACCAGTCCACAAGAGAATCGCAAACTTCAGGTCCAGCAACTAGTAAACACTTTGATAGGTTCTCAGATTTACAGGAAATTTCAGAACAATAAAATAAAAAAAGAAATCGAAGAAGGGAAAAAGAAGATAGGGTAGTCTCTCTCAAAGTCAGGTCTCTCACCCACGGCCTCTCACTATATTTTGGTCTCTCACCAATGGCAACTCACCATACTCTCTCACAGAGAGAAGCACAAAGCTATGTTTTTTTTTTCTCAATCTCATTAATCAAATTCGTGTACAAGGTTGTAGCCCCTTACAAACTTATATAGGAGACTCAAACAGACTCAAACATTAAAAAGGAAAGGCCTAACCCAAACCTTAACTAACAAGGTAACATAAACCGACTAGGAAACTAAAATAATGAAAGAAAATTATTCAAAACAGGATTCTAACTAAATTAATTAAGTAAATCCGATTTTCCTAATTTCTACACATTTTTTAGGCCCATTAAAGTGGCCCATTACAAAGAAAATCCATGTGATCAAAGGCCCAACACCTACATAACCCAACCCTAAGGCTTATTTCCAACAAAATAAGCCCATTTAGGTGATTTATCTGCATCATTTCAATTTTATGTTTACTCATTCTAATGCATATTTTAATTGTTTTAATTAAACCATGTGTGTTCCAGTATTAAATTTTGTGTAAAATAGGTTATATTACAGAAAGTATACAGCAGCGTACAGCATACACAACCAACCTCAGATCCGAAGCCAAACTACCATTTTAGGTGAGTTTTTTTTTTTAACAGTCCAAGGGTTCCACTATGTTTAGAAGACCTAAAAAAAGGTTGCCTAGAGGCTTCAGGACCTAATTTGTCCATTTGAGCCTCGAAACCAACTGTCAAAACCTGCAGCTGAAACTTACCAGGTTTCGACGGTTTTGTGAAATATTTTGGTTTTGGACCAGGTTCGAAACCGAAACTTAGAACCTCTTCACCCAGTACTGGTATATAACTATATATCCGTAAAGAATAAAAATAAATCTATAAATTTCTCTACTTTTTTTTCCTTTTTTGGTGACTGGTGAGAGGTTCTAAGTTGAACAGAAGAAGAAGTGCTTGAGAGAATGTAGGTCAACACATATAGAACAAATAAGATAACCACCAAGCACAGGTTTCCAATAATCAAGCAAGATAACATGTAGGTCACACTAGTTAGTTCCAAGGTGTGGCCTCAACAATTGAAATGAGAAGAAAACTTTTACTACAACTTCGGATTTTCCAATTAAGGCAGCATGATTGATCTCTTTTAGTTGTTTACTAGAGTTAATCACAGTCAGTCCCTGTCAATAGCATTATTCACAACATTTAAGACATTTCACACGGTTTATAGCACACTGTCAACCTGAAGGGAGCTCTTCTAGGTCAATAGGGCCACAACATCAAACCCCATCAATTCACCATGCTAAAAGGAGCTGACGAGCATGAAACCATTTAACATAAATTTTAAATTGTCATCAGGAGTGCAGTAGGAGCACATATGCTGTTTTTTTTTTTTTGTTTTTTTTTTTTGGGGGTGGGGGGGTGGGGGGTGTGTGGGGGGGGGGGGGGGGGCAAGAGAATTCATGTTTCATTTATGGCCATCATACAAACTCAAAACCTGTACAACTTTGATAAGGAAAAAAATATACAAGAAGCAGGTTAGGTTGCTAATCACAGGTCACCCATTCGAAAATCCCAAAAGCACTACTAATCCATTAGAGGAACGTTGGATTAAATTAAACATGGCTCGTTCAGCTACTCCTGGAATGGGCAGAGCACAAAAGGCAGAAATTGACTATGAAGGAGCCAATGTGGTTTCATGGTATATAGACCACAAAAGGAAGTTGGATAAATGGTGAGCAGTATAGTGTGCAAAACTGTTACATCAAAACTTTTTGCTTGAAATTGATTATTAAGTAACGGAGAGAAAATGTGTATTAGCGTTTAGTAAGGTCTCTCATAGACATGTGTATGCTTCAGAGTCTCCATTGGATGTTCAAGAAATAATTTGGGGTATCAGGTTCCTGGCAACTTATTAAACGCTACTTCACAGTTGCAGTAGATCAACTATGCCGCAGCATTACACTTTATATCTACAGTAAATAAGTAAAACAGAATTCACCTCTTTTAACGAAAAGATTCTTCTTTGCCATCTCTGTGCGCAATACAGACTTCGATTCCGCGTCGAACACCATCTCCTGAACATCCAAAATTCAACCCATTCATCCAAACAATCAAAGACCAAAACAAACGAAAATTGGACCAAAAATAGAGACCTGAAGTGCATCTTTGGCAGCCAATGCAGATTGAGCAGTAGAGAAGAGTGCAAACCCCATGGGCTGCTCTCCTTTGAAGTTCACTTGCGAGGCCTCGAAACCTGGCAACCATCTGAGGAGGTTTTGTAGTTCTCGCTCCTTCACGTCTTCTGGAAGACCAGAGATGAAGATCGTTCGAACCTGATAAAAAGCAGACGATGATGATGATTTCTAGAGCAAATCAGAATAGGGTGAGAAGAGAAAAATAAGGCTACCTCGTCAGTGGTGGTTCGGTTAGGGTTATCGACAGGCATGGATGGAGGAGGTGGATGAGGGGCAACAGGAGCTGGAACCCAGTGCTGATGGTACGGGTAAATGCCTGCACCTGCCATGGCTATTAGTTTCGGACTCCTCTTCCCTTGTGTGCTTTCCTGCTGTTTAAGATTCGTAAAGAAATTTGGGAGTGCTTTCGTGATTTTAAGAGCGCGAGGGTTGTCGCATGAACAGAACGGAGGAACAGGACGGATGTCCTGCAAACGAACTTATTCTCACACATCGTTTAATATTAGCCGTAGATCTCGCATGAAATTAATCTCAATCATCCATTGAATATCCATTATTACGGTGACAGCGTGAAGTGAGTGCAGGTCTATTAATCTCACTTGATTCCTATTTCAATTTCAAGGGGTGATTTCTATTTCTGAAATTGTTTGGTTTGATTTTTGCACCTTATTTCAGTGAAATAGAAATCAAGTGAAATAGCTGAGGAGCTGTTTCAGAATTTCTATTTCATTTGATTTAGCAAGCACTCTTGCTCTTGAATGAACAAATGATTAATTTCGTAGGGAAAGTAATAATTTCATGTTAAAAATAAAACACCACCATTCTTCTCCTAATGGTCTCACCATCACCACCCTACTCCCACCATTGCCACCGCCACCACCACCCCATTCCCACCATTGCCACCGCCACCACCACTACTACCCTGTTACCACCATCACCACTGCCCCGCTACCACCACCACCAGTACCCTGCCATCACCACCACTGTCGCTGCCACCGCTAACGTTGCCACCACCACCATTGCCATCGCCACCACCACTACCCAGCCGCCGCCACCACCATCCTTCCCAAAGAAATATAGAGAATCTATTCTTAGAATTTGAACTATCAAATGGATGTTTTTATTCTTGAAATATTTCATATTGATACAACCAAAACAATTTCAATTTTTTGACCAAAAATCTATTTGTTGACTATTTCAAGAAATCAATCCAAAATTGAAATAGAAATCATATCAAATCAGGCCTTAGTCCATATGATAGACGATCCCACATACATCTCAATGGCCAAATTTTAGTCCAAAGTAAGCAAGGAAAGTTGCTCAGACTTGGATTCAAAGTTTTAGTAAAATTACCAAAATGTCATCAAATGGATATGAATATAAAATATAAAATGGTATCTTTTGTAATTTTAACTACTTCCTCTACTCATTTCAAGATGAAATTGTACCAATGAGATGTTTGGCTCGTTCTCTATCACATGGACTATCCCATGTACTGCTATGTGGCAAATAGTGAAGTGTTATACTTTACTAGGCATAGTGATGTAGAAAAAATAGAAGGATTTCTCGAAGGCTTTGTGCTTTCCTTCTTGTTGAGATGAGGGGAGGTGAGACTGAGGCACTGGACTCAATGTTGAATCCTAGGGTGGTCACCGCTTTGTCTAGAATCCTTTTGTGAGAGGCCGTTTGCTTATAGGAGAATATGGGAGAGGATAAGTTCACACGTGAGCATATGTGTATGTGGGGGTGAAAGACAAGAATGAGAAAGGAAAAATAAATGTATTGTGGCATCCCAACCCACCCAACTTCGTTTTGGTTGAGTGGTATGGCAAGGTTCGAGATTGAGGTGTGCATGTGCGTGTGTGTGTGTGTGTGTGTGTGTGTGTGTGTGTGTGTGTGTGTGTGAGAGAGAGAGAGAGAGAGAGAGAGAGAGAGAGAGAGAGAGAGAGAGAGAGAGAGAAAGAGAGAGAGAGAGAGAAGGGTGAGGAGAGGAAGAGGGAGAGGGGCTAGAGCAAAGGACCCCATTAGTACCTCCAAAGAGAAGAACCTGTTCAAGGCGTCAACCTTTTCCTTTAATAAGTAGACATAACAAAACTAAGAGTAATCATTAATAAAGATGATGAAGTATTTTTCAACAATAAAACAATGATCATCCAACATTCACACGCAGGGTAAAAAAAGGATTTTCCAAATCCAGAGTCTAAATTAAGTCTATAAAAACTATCACAAAATTTCTAGTACAAACTAGATTATTGTCTTTATAAACATTGATAATTTTAATTATAAATTAAAGTTGTACCTTTTAGAGTTAAGTCTAGATTAATTTTCAGAATACATGATAAGTCTGTGAGTATCGATTACTCAAACTTTAGACTTCATTTGGGTTTTTATTGGATATGTATGTCCATCAAACCCGGTTTGTTCCGACTCAACCTAGTTCACTTTGTATTAAACCTTTTATACATCTTGTTTAATATTATCACATGCGATATAAACTTTGTGAGTGATGTATGTCCTTAAGTTTTCACTTTAAATGGTAATCACGACTAGGGTTTGGGTTGGACACCCTTATCGTCATATTGGGTATACCTAGACAGGTTGATGTTAGGTACGAATGCAAATACACATATTTATGTGTATTGGTGAATAATCTACTTGTGTCGATTCCCTTATGTATCATTACTAGATGTAGGTTTGGGATAGACATTTGTCACCGAGACCCAATACCTGAGAGAGCCTTGTCACTATAAAATGTGAACACATTCTTTAGTTCATCAATGATTGAAGTTCTAGAGAACCAGAGCCGGTGTTCTGGGAAAGTGGGAACATTTTGTGAGTGAAAAAGTTACTTAACATGATCTCCACTACTCGATTGGGGAACATCAAGGATAGTTTGACCGTGGATGGTCAGATGAGGATCAGGATCCTGTACCGTTTTAGAAATGGTTTGCAAAACTTATTTTCACATCAAATGATAAATTATATTTATGTATTTGATTAAAGTTTTAATCGTGTTTTGGGGATTTCAATCACATACACAGATATACTAATATGCACATGTATTATTGTAAGTACCGTGGTCCTCGAGACGAGGGTTCCTCCGCCCTTATGGTATATGGCGACATAGGGTTTTGGGAGATGTATGTGTGTGTGTATATGGATATGGATAATATTGTCAATGTATAATATTGATAAATAGGGGTTTGGGATCATGTATTAAAATATGCTAATATAATGTGAAATCGCCACCTAGGGTTAAGGCCTAGGACCCATTAAGTGTAGCCCTACCCGTGGTGAGCGGAATTGGGCTACATGACTCCATATGGTCCGACCAAAGGTTCGGGTAAGGGGTCAGGTTACGAGTGTGGGAAGGTGTTAGGCACCTACCTCGCCCGGCCGAAGCCGGTCTCTCTGTATTAGATGCTACATAAGGACGAATGTTCATTCTCTCTCTTTTATTACGGGGATGGGGGATATTATGGAGTACATTCAGATGCTATGAATTGAACTAAAGCATAATAAACTACATTACATATATAAAAAATACGGACTAAAACGATGAAATATGAAAGGACTACATTGAATCAACAAAAATGCAGTAATTATACCTGTATGGTTATATTCTCTTGGCACGGGGGAGATAGATGAATGGACTGACACCGATTCTTTCTCGGCAGAATAACGGCGCTTTCAAGTGATTTGGAGAGGAGTAAACAGACAGAATAATGTCTGTAATAAATGAGTTTTTATGGTTATCCATGCACAGATGAGATAACAACCCCAAGGAGCAAAAAACGCTCTATACTCAGAGGGACAATCAAAGGATCTGTCCGCCACAAGAAAACTTCAACCACTCACACTCTCGTAAGAGAAGGAGGAGAAATGAGGGTGAAAAGGGAGGAAAAGAGGCTAGGAATCACTTGGGGAGGGTCTCTCCGCCCAAAATTCCTTTTAAAATGTGGGAGAGGACCCTCCTATTTATAGGGAGGGACCCCCTCTCTCTCCTGGCCAGATAAGTCCTCCACGGCGCCGTGGAGATGTCCATGGCGTCGTGGGGGACTTTTCCACGGTGCCGTGGGTGACGTCAGCAAGCTGATGTCACACCCCCTCATGGCGCTGTGGAAATCCGGTACACATCCCCACGGTGCCGTAGGAATGTGCCCACGGCGCCGTGGGAAGGAGTCCACAATGCCGTGGTGGCGCAATGCCATTTTTCCTTGTTTTTGGGCCTAAAATGGGCCATTTTGTGATCAGCATGGTTCTTGGTCTTATGGGTCAGGTATCTTGGGTCTAGAAGGAGGGAGTGTGCGTCGTCCATCGTCCATGTCCCGTTGTCATCATCGCCAATTAGGGGGGTGACAAAAATCAGTGTCTACAGTTTACCCCTCTTTGGTCGAGGCCTGTGCCAATAGTCAAAGGGTAAAGATAAAAGACCGACTAATTTTGTCACCAAGAGCATGTACTACTGACGCTTTGCTCAAAGGCGACAGAGTTGCTAAAAATAGGTAGTTAATCACGATGAAATCTTTCGATAATCCTCAAAAGAAAAACTCGGAAGAACCAAATCTTTATCTTGTGAGCATTGCTCAAACAATTTTTGAGGGTGATAAGGAACCGCTCGACCAAAGATCTAGATAAGGCACCACTCGGCCCACAAGATCGAATATGAGGGACTCCACTGGGATAGAATTTTGAGGGTGATAAGGCACCACTCAATCGAAGATCTAAATAAAGCACTACTCGGCCCGAAGATCAAATTTGAGGGTGATAAGGCACCACTCAACCGAAAGTCAAACTTAGATGGTTATAAGGTGCTACTCGACCGAAACCATCAAGTTTGGTGGGTGATAAGGCACCACTCGATCGAAGATCTAGATAAGGCACCACTCGGCCCGAAGATCAAATTTGAGGGTGATAAGACAACACTCAACCGAAAGTCAAACTTGGATGGTTATAAGGTGCTACTCGACCGAAACCATCAAGTTTTGAGGGTGATAAGGCACCACTCGACCGAAGCAATCAGTATTGAGGGATTTCATTGGGGAATTTTTTTATTATTATTATTTTTTTTCTCTTTTTTTATTTTCTTTTTCTTCTTTCCTTTCTTCTTTATTTTTTTTTGTTTTCTTTTCTTTTCTTCTTTTTTTTTTTTTTTGTTTTCTTTTTTTCTTGGTCCACGGCGCCATGTGGGGGTCCGCATGGCCTTGTGTATGAGCGGCACCGTGCTTGCACAGCCCCACGTGCACGGCTCCGTGCCAAACTTCACGGCTTAGTGGGCAAACCTCCACGGTGCCATGGGCGCGATGGAGAGTTTATAAATAAAGGGCTCCCTCCCTCATTTCTTCACTCTCATTTCTGCTGCGAAGCTCTGCTGTTTTTGATTTTTGACTTCACTCCCTTTTTATTCACTCACATCATGTCTTCCCACCGACGAGGATGCCAGTCTCATCGGAAGCCACTACTCAGTACTACCGCTTGCGATGCACGAGCTGCATGGTATCCTTCAGGGGTTACCTTAGCCGACACTGCCCGCCATGGTTGCCGCTCCATATGGGGCCAGGTCAGTACTCTTACTCTTTCCCTTTCAATTTATGCATTTTATTTATATTAGCTTCATACCTCACTGCATAGATTCGAGGTAATGTCCCTAGATTCTGTCCCAAGTACTTAATGGCACGTAAATCTAGGTAATGCCTCTAGATACCATCCTAGGCACCTAGTGGCACGTAAATCAAAGTGAGGCCATCAGACACTACCCTAAATGTCTTTTAGCACATAAATCTAGGTAATGCCTCTAGATACCCTCCTAGGCACTTAGTGGTAGGCAAATCAAAGTGAGGCTATCAGACACAACCCTAAGTGTCTTTTGGCACGTAAATCTAGGTAACGTCCCTAGATACCATCCTAGGCACCTAGTGGCACGTAAATCAAAGCGAGGCCATCAGACACTACCCTAAGTGTCTTTTGGCACACAAATCTAGGTAATGCCTCTAGATACCCTTCTAGGCACCTAGTGGCACGCAAATCAAAGCGAGGCCATCAGATACTACCCTAAGTATCTTTTGGCACGTAAATCTAGGCAACACCTTTAGATACCATCCCAGGCACCTAGTGGCACGTAAATCAAAGCAAGGCCATCAAATATTGCCCTAAGTATCTTTTGGCATGCAAATCTAGGTAACGCCTCTAGATACCATCCTAGGCACCTTGTGGCACGTAAATCAAAGCGAGGCCATCAGGTACTACCCTAAGTGTCTTTTGGCATGCAAATCTAGGTAATGCCTCTAGATATCCTCCTAGGCACCTAGTGGCACGTAAATCAAAGCAAGGCCATCAGACACTACCCTAAGTGTCTTTTGGCATGCAAATCTAGGTAACGCCCCCTTTTTTACAGTCTCTCTCTCTCTCTTTTTACTATTTATTTAATTATTGTCCCAACTATTTTGGCTAACCATTTGCCTTATTTTTCTTTACAGGGCAACCCCCTTCCTTCGCCCAAGAAGTATTGTGGGCTGGAGGCTGTTTTAGAGTGGTACCGCACACTCTACCCGGCTGTACAGTCGTGGGTGGTTCGGACCGGGTTGGGACACATCGCCTCATCCCTAGCCCGCGAGTTGGACAGCCCTACTACGAGGGCTTTGATAGAGATCCCCGCGTCGGTCCTGAGGGGTACCTGGGATGAGAGGGTCGTTACAGACCAGACGCCGTCCATCCTTCAGGATCAGCAGGCTCGATGCTTCCTCCTCTTCTTGCTGGAGGAGGTGATCTTCAGGGATATGACGGGTACGGTGACAGCCGATGCAGTATATGTTCGCTTCTTTGAGCACTTTGAAGTGGCCGCGGGCTACGATTGGGGGGGTTCGGCGTACGCCTACTTCCTAGATATGTTAGACTATCTAGTTGTGGGGTCGTCGAACCTGATCGGATGCTGCTACGTCCTATGGGTTAGTTCTCTCAACTTTGCCTTTCTCTCTTTCCATTTTTATTTTTATCTTATTCTTATTTATTTGAGCTCATTTATGATTATCTATTACAGACGTGGAGCTATGAGATCCTTCGGTTCTGGGTCTCCACTTTTAGACCTGGGGATGACCCCGAAACCACCTTTCCTCGGACTATGCGATGGCGTAAGTCCCATTTGCTCAGGAGCGGTCGCCATAAGGACCTTGGGTCCATTCGCGGCCTCCTGAATGAGCTGCGGCCTACCGAGGTAAATCTAAAGTGGTTGTTTATCATATTTTCTCTTTTCTTCTCTTTCTTTTTTTTTTTTTTTTTGCATTGATCTTGACTCTTACTTGACAGACTTCTCTCCGCCCTTATTTGGGGGAGATGATTTTAGAGCCGGACCTGTTTGACAGGGCCTCAGCTCTCTCCACTCGCAGGGTCCTCTTCGAGGGCCCATGGGGGTTTGCCTTTTACTTGGGAGAGCGAGTGTCCCTGCAGTGGTCTGAGGCTCGCTTGGTGCCCTACCCTCCTCCTGCTCGGGTCCATCAGCCAACCTTGATGGATCGGGATGAGATCGAGCACTGGAGGGTTGGTGAACTTGCGACTGGGCTGGTGCTAGCCGAGACGGACTATACCGACTTCCTTCTCCAAGAGACAGTCTGCATCCCCCTCACCCGTGAGGGGCCTTAGGTGAGATTTTCTCCATTTTTCCCTCTTCTCCTCAGATTGTTAAGCTAGCTTTTATCCTGATTTATTTCTTTTCTTGACAGTTTCCAGGTTGCCCCATGATTCCAGGGGTCTATGGTGGTGGGAGCTCTTCTCACGCCTCCCGAGTAGGGGAGGTGGAGTCAGGTGTTGGGCCTTCTGGAGAGGTTCCAACCCTGCGGATTGCTGGTCTAGATGACCACATTCTAGGGTATCGTTCGTGGTTTATTCGCCACCACGAGCCTGGGATGGTTGAGGTCATCTTACCACCTCCTCGGGCTGCAGACACGGACCTAGGCCTCCCTCTTCCTTATGATGGGGTATGCACATCCAACTTTCCTAACTTCATCCATTATTTTTCAAATTCTTGACATCTTGGATGATTATCATGTTTAGGTGGATGCGAGCCGATACGCCGACATGAGGCGCATGATGGCGAGCATGGATGAGACGATCATCTCACGTGTGGACGCGGGCCATAGGATGGTAATGCTTCGTCTCTTTCCTCCCCCCTCTCTTTTTTTATTTATTTCATTTTATTATTTTTTTATTCATGCTTATCTTTTGATTTTCCCCTCTCTCTCTTTCTTTTTTTTTTTAGAGGGTTGAGCTCGACCATTACCGGAGAGAGATTGAGAGACTCAGGTTTGCAAATGAGCAGCTGTAGCTCAACCTTACGCGAGCTGAGGTCGAGAGGGATGCCCTGATGGCGTCCCAAAGTGGAGAGGGGGAAGGCTTGGATGTTGACGATTACTCCCCTGAGTCGTGACCGCTCCTCTTCTTTTTTGTTTTTGTTCCTTTTTTTTTCTTTTTTTTTTGGAAGTATTGTTACAACTATGTACATTTACTCTCCTTCCCCTTTTCTTTTTTTTTGTTTATACATTTTGGTATGGATACTGGTGCAATTTTTATGTACACTTTTCTTCTTCTTTTTTTTTTGTACACATAAACGAATTGTTTATGAATTCATTGGATATTTCTTTCTTTGAAATGCACATGAGACTCCATCCCTTTCCTTAGAAGCACAAATTCCATTGGTAAATGGTTTCATTACATGAGAAAGGATAGAGAAATTGAGAAGGACAAACAAACAAGTAAAGATAGGAACATCAAATTGATATCACTTATTTGTAACATTTTTTGGATAATAGAATCACCACTTCTTGTGTCAACATCTCTAGAGTTCTGAAATTCTCCAACTTAGGTTGTTCCTGCCATGGAGATACTAAGGAAGGGATATAAAAACTGGTATGAGTTAAACCCATGAATCTCACATAATTGTACCCTGATTTTTCTATCTCGGCCTTCATCCAAGGGTAGTTCCATTGGATTTCTTGGACATCTCTCTCCTCCAAATATTTCTTCCAGTCTTGGACCTTGTGGAATTTTGACTTTTCCCTTTTTATTTGATAATGCATAGGCCGGAGGTGAGGACACAGAATTGGTGTTAACAATTTTAGTTTTTCCATCAACCACATTTGGAACACCGCCGGAGATCCATGAAGGAAGTCTGTTCCATATTTCTGAGACTGACTCATGGTATCAAACCCTTTGAATGTTTCTACTAAAATGGTAGGAGCGATGTCGTATCCTTCTTCAATTTGCTTAACCACTTCTGCAATTATTGGAGACATGCCTTTTCCCAAAGATGCTAACAAGTACCTCCCAATCATACAGAATAAGTACGCCCACTTTCTGCGTCGGATCTATCTTTCTTCTTCAAATCCATTGTTGTTGAAGATCTTCACGACTTTCAACGCATCCACCTTGTCATAATTGAGAACTTGCTTTAACTCTTTCTTATTCATGGCAAAGAAATCTTCAAAATTTTTGAAAAGCTGTTCTTTCTTCATAGTTGGGAGGAACAACTTTCCTCGAGGGGGTGACATCATGCAAGCCCAGAATTCTTTAATGGTCGGAGCCAGCCAGACTTTTTCAAACCGAAATGCATGCAATTGGGGGTTCCAGCACTTCATCACTTCCCTTAGCAAGTCATGATGGAGCTTGAAGCAACTGATTCTTCCCAATACTGTCAGATGGTGATCCTCTAGAAGTGTAGGCCCATCCACATTCATTCGGAGAGTCCATTGGTGCAACTGTTCGTCGAGTCCTTCTTTCTTTGGTCCCCTCATACTACCTGTATCAAGGATTGGGTTAGCATTTTGCGACATAGAATGAACAAATCCTTTGTTAATGATCAGCTCTAGATGACTCTACTCCTAAGCTAGGTCAAGGAATAGAAGGCCACAAGGCGAGATTTACCCATATGTGCAAGGGATGCCGGCTAGCTAAATTTATGGGAGGAAATCAACACAATGCCCTCTCCTTTTTTTTATTTTATTTTATGAGATCGTACCCGAATACATCGAGTTGCCTACGTATCCTTTGAGAGGAATCAGGTCAAACGTAGTTCAAATTGCTTCACATATCTCAGACAAAATACTTCTTAGCTGGTCCATATTGACCAATCCCCGAAGATCTTCTCTGTTAAGATCAGAGAGTTGGACCGCCTGTCCTGGCAATATGGTCTTGACTTTGTAGGGTCCACTCCAATTAGGTCAGAACTTTCCTCTTGGGTCATGGATTGGAGCTCGCTGCTCTCTAAGGACCAAGTCTCCTTCTTCAATGCTTCGAGTGCGGACACCCTTATTGAATGCCCTAGCCATTCTTTGCTGATATTTCTTGAGATTGTCCATGGCCTTCATCCTTTTCTCATCCAGGAGATTGAGCTCTTCGTATCTGGCCCTTACCCATTCCCCTTCTGGCAATTGACTATTGAGTAAGACTCGAAGAGAAGGGACCTAAATTTCTATCGGTAATACGGCTTTCGTCCCATATACCAGAGAATACGGGGTAGCTCCGGTAGAGGTTCGGATGGATGTTCGATATGCCCATAAGGCTAGTGGAAGTTTCTCTGCCCAGTCATTGTGTGTGTCTGCCATCTTTTGCAATATGACCTTCATATTTTTGTTGGCTGCTTCTACCACTCCATTAGTCTGTGGCTGGTAAGTAGTAGACTTAGGCCTCTTAATGCTAAATTGGTTATAGAGTTCTTCCACTTTTCCCCTTAAATGCAGGCTTTGATCTGAAATCAACTGCTACAGCACACCATATTTGCAGATGAGATTGTCTTTTATGAACTTTGCCACCTTGGCGGAAGTTAAAACTGCATAAGATTGAGCCTCCACCCACTTTGTGAAATAGTCGATGGATACTAACACGAATTGGTGTCCATTTGAAGCCTTTGGAGTTATTTTACCAACTACATCAATTCCCTAGGTAGAAAATGGCCAAGGGCCATTTAATAAGTGTAACTCTGTCGGAAGGAATGTGAATGATGTTGGCAAATATCTAGCATTTATGACATCGCCTCACGAAGGCAGCACACTCAACTTCCATAGTGACCCAATAGTATCCCATCCTGAGAATTTTCTTGGCCAACATCCTTGCATTCATGTGTGGTCCACATATTCCTTGATAGATTTCTTCCATAATGATTTGAGCATGATCCTCATCTACACATAATAGTTGGATACCATCTTAAGACCTCTTATACAACAAGTTTCCTTGAAGGATGAATTGAGTAGCATATTTTCGCAAATGCCTCTTCTCTTTTTTTGAAAACTCTTGGGGGTACCTCCTTTCCTTGATGTAGTCGACCACTGGAGCATACCAAGGCCTTCCATTCTCGGTGAGTACATTGACTGGCTCTCCATAGGCTGGGTGGATCCTCCTTTCTATTAAGAAAGGTTGGATCTTATCCCGGGTATCACATTCTACCATGGACGTCAAAGTGGCTAAAGCATCGGCAAACCGATTGCTATCCCTGGGTAGATACTCAAAAGAAATTTCCTTAAAGCATTGAGTTAGTTGTTCCAGATAAATTTGGTTGGGCTTCAGCTTCTCATCCTTAGTCTTCCACTTTCCTTGTGTTTGATAGATCACAACGGAGGAATCTCCGTAAACTTTAATTTTGTCAACCCCTACAGACAGAGCCATTTATAACCCAATAGCACAAGCTTCATACTCTGCTATGTTATTGGTACATCTAAATTCCAGTCTAAAGGCCATCGGCAAGTAAAAATCCTCTGGGGTTATCAATAATACCCCTGCGCCAAATCCTTTTTGATTGGCGGCTCCATCAAATTACAATTGCCACTCTCTAGTCGGTTCGGCTTCTATGGAGTGTAAATCTTCATCTGGAAAGAGGTCCTCTGTTGCTCGGGAATCATCCTCTGAGGGAAATGCTGCTAGATCAGAGATTGCCTGCCCTTTCACAGACTTTTGATTGACATAAGTTATGTCGAATTCTGATAATAACAACAACCACCTAGCCATTCTCCCTGTCAATGCTGGTTTCTCGAAGAGATACTTAATTGGATCCTTTCGAGAGATCAACCTGACGGGATGTGACACCATGTAGTGCCTCAGACGCTTAGTTACCCAAACCAGAGATGTGCATGTCTTTTCTACTGGAGCATATCGAGTTTCATACTCGAGGAATTTCCTGCTTACATAGTAGATTGCTTGCTCTTCTCCATCCGCCTTACCAACTTGGGCCATCATTGATTCGACCGCTGTCTCTCCTACTAATAAATACAGGAGCAAAGGTTCACCGAACATTGGAGGGACAAGTATAGGAGGAGAAAGTAGATACTCTTTGATTTTCATAAAGACATCTTAGTATTTCTTATTCCATTCTTTCGGCTCTTTCTTCCTTAGGAGTTTGAAGATAGGTTCACAAGTGGATGTCAACCGAGATATGAATCTGTTGATGTACTGGATGCGGCCCAAAAAACCTCGTACCTCTTTTTTTGTCCGGGGTGGTAGCATTTTCGTGATGGCTTTTATCTTGTCAGGGTCCACTTCTATCCCTCTTTCGCTGATAAGGAACCCCAGTAATTTTCCTGCTTTGGCCCCAAACACACACTTCTGAGGGTTTAGTCTTAGCTTGTATTCTTTGATTCTTTCAAAAAACTTTCTGAGAGCTGCAAAATGGCATTGTCGATCAACAGATTTGACTATCATATCATCGACATATACCTCTACTTCTTTGTGTATCATGTCGTGTAGGATAGCCGTGGCCGCTCTTTGATATGTTGCCCCAGCATTTTTTAACCCAAAAGGCATTACTTTGTAACAAAATGTGCCCCAGAGTGTGGTGAAGATAGTTTTCTCCCTGTCCTTCTGGCACATACAAATTTGGTTATATCTTGAGAAACCATCCATGAAGGACAGTAGAGCATGACCTGCAGTGTTGTCTACCAAGATGTCAATGTGGGGTAACAAAAAATCATCCTTCTGGCTGACCCTGTTTAGATCATGGAAATCCACACACATTCTGACCTTCCCGTCTTTCTTAGGGACTGGGACAATATTGAATAACCATTGAGGGTACTGGGTTACTTGGAGAAATCCTGCATTCCATTATTTGATAACTTCTTCCCTGATCTTCTCACTCCATTCCTGCCGCATCCTTCTTCACTTCTGCTTGACTGGGCGAGCCTCTGGATATGTTGGTAGTTCATGTTGCATAATCTTTGGATCGATGCCGGGCATATCCTTATAGGACCAGGCGAAGACTTCCTCAAATTCCTTGACGAGAGAGATCATTTGGGATGTTTCGTCATTGTTGAGAGAAGCACCAATTTTGATTATTCGAGGGCATTGATCGGTCCTTATATTTACGGGGTGGGTGTCTTCTCGGACGGGTTGAGCTCTTCTTTGCTCCAATTGTTCTAATAGATTACGATGTTCTAGGACATTATCATCATCAGAAGAATAGGAAAAAGAAGAAGAAACATACTCAGAATCAGCAATTTCATTCATGATAAGGGGAAGAGTACAGATAGACCCAATGGACTGGACATTTCCACAGGACTCAGATACAGACTTAGACAGGATTATGCTCGAGCTAGTTACAACTTCAGACTCATTAATATGAAAATCTTCCATCATTCTTGCCCAATTCGCTATGGATCCTTGGAGAGGTTGTATTAGAAGATGTGGTGCCGGTCCTTCTTCCTCTTCTTCAATGATCACCGCCACTTCGAACAGCTCACCGATCCCTTGATCCCCTGTGACTTCCTTCTTGCTGGCTTGATCCAATTCCATGGCTATCCAGTCCACTTCCTTCTCAAAAAATATTTCAAGTCCTGGTAGACGTTCGCCCTGCTCTTGATTGAACCATGGTTCTTGATTTCCACAGTAAGGGAAGTCTTCTCCCTCTTTCACGAAGTACCCATTCAGAGTCTTGAAATATGGCGTGCCATTCGTTACATTGTCCCTCTGCCCTGCAGTTTTCTTCCTTGGGTCCTTTAAGTTAAACTCTAATCCACAACGGTTGGCATTGGCTGGTATCTCCGGAAATGCCGGTACCCCCTGTTGGTTCTTTCGCAATCCTAATCCAGGGAAATATTTCATCTTTTTCATGATCTTTACAGAGGCCTCGCTCCAAATTGTCAGGAATTTTCCTAAATTCTGATCTTCTTCGCTTGCAGAGGTAGTACAAATGTAGTCGATTTCAAACCCACCCAGCTATATATCCTGCGAGGATGAACCGCCTACTTCAATATTGGCCTAAGTGTGCACCATTTATGGGTCCCCAAAAATGGTAATCACTTTCTGGTCATATATGAATTTCAATTTTTGGTAAAGACTTGATGCTAAGGCTCTTGTTGAATGCAACCATGGTCTTCCAAGCAACATATTAAAGGATGCTTGAATATCGATAACTTGGAAGTCTATGGTAAAGCAGGCTGGTCCAATCTTGACGCTGGTGGTAAGAATCCCAATTACCTCCCTCCTGGAATTGTCGTATGCCCTGATGGTTTGACTGGACGACTTCATCTTGTTTAGAGATAAACCCATGCATCTAGCTGCTTTGAGGGGCATTACATTGAGGGCAGACCCATTGTCTATCAGAACCTGGGGGACCTGATTCTTGTTACATTCCACCGTAATGTAAAGTGCCCGGTTGTGATTCTTTCCTCCCGGGGGTAAATCCTCTTCTGAGAAAAAGAGTGACTGAATGGCATAAGTGGCCCCCACTATGTGAGATAATTCCTCAGGTCCCATTTCTATGGGCACTTGAACCTTGGTAAGAGCTTCAAAATAGCTTCTCGGTGGGTTGGTGACGCCATTAATAATCCCCATATTGAGATGTTAGCTTGGGCCTTCTTTAATTGGTTTAGTACTCAGTTTTCTGGCTCAACAACCGCCGTTAATTGGCTAGACCAATATTTTTTCACTGTCAACTCTTTATTCTTGAAGTTTTGGCCACTCCTGGTTTCTACCACATCTGACTCTCTTTCTTTGATGACCAACTGGACTGGACAAAAGTCTCCATCTTCTTCGTCACTATCAGTGATGATAAGAGGACCCTTGGGACAAATTCGGATTTTACCTCCTTCACCAGACAAAGCCACAATAGACTTCCGGGCCTGATTTAGGATTCCTGACAGGGTTTCTTGCTTTTTAGCAACCTGCTGGACTGTATGAGATTCTTCTGGTATCAATTGGCTAATGGCATGAAAGGCTTCCGAAGCCGCTTAGTACATCTTTCTTGCTTCCGCCAATGACTTATAGAAGTTACGATCCTTCTTTTCTCCTTGAGAAACTGAACTTTCGGACCTCCCTTCCGGGCTTGAAATAACTGGGTGGATATTCCCTGTTGGGTCATTTACTGTTCCTCCCTCATTGACATGACACATATAGAAATCGTCATGTGCTCTTGCCCACGCATGGTATTCTCTGTTACCCTGATACGGAGACGGGGGAGGAGTCCCGCATAGGTCTTGTGCCAAGGCTAAAGTTAGTTTTACAGAGTTTTCAAAATGATGAATTGCTTGAGGGAGCGCCCACTGTTCTTTAACAGGTTCCAGCTGTTGAAGCTCTTCTTGGTACTTATCATCCAAGACCACCGTTCTCATGAGCATTTCCTGGATTTTATCCACATCCCGGTGGATCTTGTTCACCTGGAACGATAATTCCCATGGTGCGGGTCCGCAAATGTTCTCATACTTCTCTAGTCGCGTCCTTGGTTGCCAAGGTTTCCCATCCTCTGTTTCTTCTTCCCCTTCAGACCCTTCATCATCGGATTCTTCTGATGTAGATTCTTGCTCACTTTCATCTTTTTCGGATGATTGTTCTTCTTCTAATGGTTCTTCCCCTTCATCATCGATGTCCATGGGAAAAATACCCCTAGAGGGGTCATTCTAAAATTCCCCGAGGCCGATATCATTGATCCATGTGTCCCATGTTTCACTTCTTTGGGGTGGATCCGGATAGGAGAATAAATCTAAATACAAGGCCAGGTCTTCTGGAGGAGTTTCGAACAGATCAGAGGCCAAAGCATTGACTAACCAAGTCATGTTTTTCAGCTCATGGAGGGTTCGAGCGAGTACATCACTCTCATTTGGCATCACCAAGTTCTCATAACGTGCTGCGAAGTTACTACACACCAGATCTGGAAATAGAGAAGTAGCCTTGTACAGGATCTCTTGAGTATTGGTGGAAACATCGAGTATATCTGCAACCTGGTAGAAGGCGCTCATGCTCCAACGCTCGAAATCTTCTCTGGACACCGTCCAATTGCCTCTGGGGACCTCTAGAGATGATATCTCTTCATCATCTCTGCTTTCATCCTCATCTGATGTTATGGGTTGAATAATGCTGGTAGGATCATTATTATCATTGCTTCCGATGTTATTTACCCAATCCATCGCTTCTACTCCTTCGTCCTCCATCGTGGGACTTTGTTCGGTATACTCTATCCATCCCTTGTGGATTTCTTGGTCGTCTACCTCATCTGAGCTATCGTCAGTATCCCCCCTATATGGATAAGAGAGACTTCTTCTGTCAGAGCTTGACCAATAGCTAGTGCTGAGACTGCTTTAAGGAGCTGAGGTGTGACTCTGGTGATTTCATTCCCTTCTTCTTCTTCAGGAACCATGTGACATATTTCGGATGATGAGAGACCATACTTGCACAATGGTGTCATTGTCTCTAGACCCTCTAATCCATACTCCAAAAAATCCAACTTTCGAAGCCGGTTGATGGATGCTATACCTCTGCCTTGATCACATGGTTGCCCGCCTGTTCGGATATTCCCATCACAGTTGGTTCAGGCACAGTAAATGCAAACATGCATCCTTTTTGCCCGTGTTTGTCATGACTGCTCATCTCTTTCTAAATACCACGGGATGGGCTGGATCAATGTAGTAGGATCTTGGAATGGTGTCTCTTCCTGCAACATGTTTACTGACCCTATAGATGACTCTGGGGAATAGGTCCCCTTCACCAGTGGTTGTGAGATTTTCCATGCAGGTATCTGGTATTCTACCCATGTGGCACCTTTTGACTTTGGATGATAGAAAGGGGAATCGGGCCGATCCACTTCCTGAGACACCTCTTGTTGAATCTGTGGTTCTTTTTCCTCCTTAAGTTTCTTGGTCAACATTGCTATATAGACGTGTGCCTTCATTAACTCCCTCTTCCCGACTGGATGAATCAAAGTGATAGGATCTGCTTGCTTGGCATCCTCTTGAAGCATATTTTTACTCCATGGTTAGGCAGAGGATTTGTGGTGACATTTGACTGCTGCTTCTTCTGAAGTTCAATTTTGCCCTAGTCAATCAAGTCTTGGATCGTATGCTTAAGAGCTAGCATCTATCCATATGATGGCCTTGTTGGTCATGGTAATGACAGTACAGATTGGGCTTATACCAGGTAGGTTGATTGTTCAAATCCACGGGCCTAGGAGGAACTGAATTGATCATTCCCTGCTTTTTGAGCTTGGTGAATAATAACGAGGGTGTCATTCCTTCAAAGTTAAAATTCTTCCTGGACGCTTCAGATTCAGTTTGGATCACAAGAGGGGTGGATCCCGTGGCTACCACCTAGACTTCTGCCGCATGGCTGCTTGTCCCTGTAGTATTTTCTCCTTTGGCTCTTGGGTTTTTCCTCGTCGAATAGCTTCCTGATGCTTCTCGGGTCGTACCCTGATTCTGCCTTTTTTTAAAGATTTTATCTTCAATCTTCTTCCCAATCATCATAAGAGCATCAAATGTCTTGATATGTTGGTAGTATATCTTCTCACGGTACTCCCCGTACAGATTTTCTAACAATATCTCGACCTGCTCCTCCTCAGTAGGGCGGTTCCACATTTTTGCGGCCTTCTCCTTGAACCGCATGATGTAGTTTGAGAACTCTTCACTTGGTTCTTGCTTCAAGGTTTCCAATTCTCTTCGAGTAATATCCATCTCGGTGTTGTACGAATATTGCTTAGTGAAGGCTTTAACCACAGAAGCCCATCATTGGGTTTGAGTGTGATCAAGCTGGGTTAACCACCTCAAAGCAGATCCAGCCAAAGAATACAAGAACGCCTGTCCCATTTGGTTTTCAGAAAGTCCCCATGATCTGGCAATGGTGGCAAAAATCTTGAGATGAGCCCTAGGATCTCCCAATCCATCGAACTTATCCAATTTCCACTTCAAATCTTCGGGGATTTTCCCTTCGGGAAAGAACACCAAGTCTTCTTCATCTTTTCCTTTGACTTTGCCCTTGACAACCACTTCCAACTCGGCTACTTTTTTCTCTCATTTTCTTCTCCTTTCAGTCTCAGGAGGGTCCATAGGGTGGCTATCTTCTCCTTCTTCTACTGGTATGATGATTGGAGTCTTGAGGGTTACAGGGTTAGTTTTTCGGACTTCTTGCTCTGCTGGTCCAGCTATGGATCCACCCTTAGATAGTTCATTGACCGACTGAACTAGTTGTGCCATGAGTTACCGCATTTCGGCCATGTCTACTTGCAGCCTATCCACTCGATCTTTGATGTGACTTTCAGACAAGTGGTCCTCCGAAGGATTCATGTTACTCACAAGTGATATCTCAGAAGATGAACTAGAAGAATGAGAAGGAATCAGGTTGAGGAGAATGGTGGGCTAGCTCGAGTCAGCACGGATCCAGATGGGCAAGGACGGAATTGTGCTTCTACGAAAAAGAGAAGAATAGTCTAGTTCAGGTCCTAAGAAGGAATAAATCTTATTCAACAATCTTTTTTTTTTTTCTTGTTCTAATTCCCTTCTCTTTTTTTTGTTTTTTTTTTTTTTTTGTATTTTATCATATATATATATTTTTTAATTTGGCTCAAGTAATTGGAACCATCATTAGAGTTCCGGTTGGGCTTCTCTGAATGTGGGCTTCAAATGCCATCATTGCCCAAGCATTTTCGAACACAACATAAAAAAAAAACAAACAAACAAAGAAAGATCCTAGTTACCGGGTTATTGACGATTATGTCTGGAGTCAAAATGAGATGCCCTTTTTTTCGAGGGACATGTAAGGTTCCATTATATGGAAGTGGACTTCCATTTTTCTTCGAGGGACCATCGTGGGACTATGGAATTCCTTATCTTTGGTGGCATCTCATATCAAAACCAGGTTAATCGTCAAATGACCCTAAACTTGGTCTTTCTTACAACTAACAAAGGTTAGTTTGTGTCGTACCCTAATCATATGTGGTCTATTTTCCGACATGATGCATGTAATGGGTAGGCTTCCATAGGACAGAATAAGACCACCCTTGACAGAACCGATATACCTATCGCTCGTGGTCGCGAATTATAGGCACGTGGTTCTTTTGATATACCTGGAGAATAGGTCACACAAACTCAGAGTAATCGAGCTAGTGCTTTTTTTGAGTGGCAAAGCACTCCACAACACACTAGTGAATACCCTCGCTGGTGATTCTAAACTCGTACAATAAATATCAAGGGCTGTAGCTTCGCCGCAAATTACCCATGACTACTCATGGGGTCCAACGACTAACTACGGGGGTAAGAGGGGTTCCCATGCAGTGAATGTGTGCAAGAAAGTGGTACAGGAAGCGGCTATCATCTGATCTCAGAGTACTTAGTATGACGTGCCTCACCTCCCCGGGGGTAAAGGCACGACAAGGAGTACCCTCGCCGTTTGATTTCACTTCGAGCACTATGCATGATGCGATTAGTACACACAGGGGTTAGCTAGACAAACATATTATGGTATTTTTTATTTTTTATTTTTGTATTTTGTTTTATACATTTTTTTTATTTTACATATATATATATATATATATTTTAATTCTTTTTTTTTACATAAAAGTTTAGAGAGAACATTCTGTCATTTATTGATAGCACCTATTTAGAAAATTTGACCTCGGGTGGACATTTGTCCACCAGGTCCCCAGTGAAGTCGCCATTGTAAGTACCGTGGTCCTCGAGACGAGGGATCCTTAGCCCTTATGGTATATGGCAACATAGGGTTTTGGGAGATGTATGTGTGTGTATATATGGATATGGATAATATTGTCAATGTATAATATTGATAAATAGGGGTTTGGGATCATGCATTAAAATATGCTAATATAATGTGAAGTCGCCACCTAGGGTTAGGGCCTATGACCCATTAAGTGTAGCCCTACCCGTTGTGAGCGGAATTGGGCTACGTGACTCCATATGGTCCGACCAAAGGTTCGGGTAAGGAGTCAGGTTATGAGTGTGGGAAGGTGTTAGGCACCCACCTCGCCCGACCGAAGCCGGTCTCTCAGTGTTAGATGCTACATAAGGACGAATGTTCTCTCTCTTTTATTACGGGGATGGGGGATATTATAGACTACATTCAGATGCTATGAATTGAACTAAAGCATAATAAACTACATTACATATATGAAAAATACGGACTAAAACGATGAAATATGAAAGGACTACATTGAATCAACAAAAATGCAGTAATTATACCTGTATGGTTATATTCCCCTGGCTCCTGGGAGATAGACGAATGGACTGACGCCGATTCTTTCTCGGCAGAGTAACGGCTCTTTCAAATGATTTGAAGAGGAGTAAACAGACAGAATAATGTTTGTAATAAAGGAGTTTTGATGGTTATCCGTGCACAGACGGGATAACAACGCCAAGGAGCAAAAAATGCTCTATACTTAGAGGGGCAATCAAAGGATCTGTCCACCACAAGAAAACTTCAGGCACTCACACTCTCGTGAGAGAAGGAGGAGAAATGAGGGTGAAAAGGGACGAAAAGAGGCTAGGAATCACTTGGGGAGGGACTCTCCACCCAAAATTCCTTTTAAAATGTGGGAGAGGACCCTCCTATTTATAGGGAGGGACCCCCTCTCTCTCCTGGCCAGATAAGTCTTCCACGGCGCCGTGGGGGACTTTTCCACGGCGCCGTGGGTGACATCAGCAAGCTGACATCACACCCCCTCATGGCGCCATGGAAATCCGGTACACATCTCCACAGTGTCGTAAGAATGCGCCCACGGCGCCATGGGAAGGAGTCCACGGCGCCGTGAGGGCGCAGTGCCATTTTTCCTTATTTTTTGGCCTAAAAATGGGCCTTTTTGTGATCGGCATGGTTATTGGTCTTCTGGATCAGGTATCTTGGGTCTAGAAGGAGGGAGTGTGCGTTGTCCATCGTCCATGTCCCGTTGTCATCATCGCCAATTAGGGGGGTGACAAAAATCAGTGTCTACAATTATGGTTTTGGGATTTGACAATTGAGATACATGCCCCAAATTCTGTAATGATGATGTTGTTTAGTGGAGGGTTGGAGCGTAATAAGTTGTTATTATGCTCGAAACTTATGAGATTTGCTAAATAATAATTGATCTATTTAATTTTAAATGAGCCTTTAATTAAAGCCCAATAAAAATTAAATCTTTATTTATTTATTTTCCTTTTAGATCCTGCTTCTTCACCAATTAGAAGCCCATTAGCTTCAAGTCAAAATTTGGAGGAGAGAGAGTGTCAGACTCTCAGTGGGAATAGGGATGAGATTATTAGAGTCCAACTATATAAACACATGGAAGGGGGGACGGCTTCTACAACCTTGGCTGAAAATCCCAGCGCTCCCCCTCCATAAGAATTCTCTCTCCCTCTTTTATCTTGTGCACTTATTTTCTTTGAATGGAGAACCAACTAGGGTTTTGAAAAATCCTGATTTTGTGAAAGATTGGATCTTTCTATTTTTCAGAGAGGCTATGAATTTGACTTGGGAATCTTTGGCTGCATCAAGAAGGTTCAAGAAAGGGTTTCTTGAAGTGCTCATTGAGAGAAGAACCATTATTTGGAGGAGGAGCAACACTTGAGGCTCTCAAGGTTAGCAAATCTTAATGTTTTATTTATGCATTAAGTTTTTCTATTATTTGATATGCATGGGATGCGAAAGAACACCTGAATTGATCTCTTTCCGCTGCGCATTCGGGTATGGGATGGTTTCTTTTTCCATGGGATAGAAAAGAGATGTTTTTCTGTTTTCTTGTAAAACCCTAATTTTTATAGGACAAAAAAAGAGATGGTTTGGTAAAAAAAAAATTTATACCAAATCCTACTTATATATATTATTGGTTTCCCATGGGCCACCATGGAGGTAGATCAAAAAAATTTAATTTTGATCTTTTCAATCCCTACGGGATGGGTTGTGTTACAGTTTGGCTCAATTTCAACCCGAATCCAATTGTAAGTCCGAAACTTGAAGTTGTAGTATCGTGTACGTTAGGGAATGTTGGTTGAGTGTTCGAACGGGTAGAAGATGAAGAAGGAATTCCAATGGTAACACGTCGCTTGCCTGCAAAACGACGCGTTCCTCCCCCGTACAATTGCAAAATTCATAATCTAATGTATAAATCATGGTAAGCGATTATAATCATGCCTTGGGGTATTTTGGGAATATGAATAATTCTGAAAATGTGTTTGTGCGGGAAAACACCAATGTCTGGGGTGTCCCGACACTTGGACAGCATAAAATGACACACTGGTCGACTTCTCTCACAGGCCAGTGCTGCTATCACTGCATTTTTCTGTTTCGGGAGTGCGAGACCTGATGTCTCAAGTCGGGGATCTCGTCGCTGCATCCCAATTACCTTGTGGATATGTTCCCCAAACAATGTTGGTATGTGGGACCCACGTACACTAATTCGGCTTGAAAACAATTTTGAACCAATTTAACTCAAACCAAACAGACCCTATTAACCACTACTATATAAACCATCTAAAAACTAAAACCTACACAATTTCAATCATTGGAAGCAGAGAAGAAGAAGAAGGAAGAAGGGAAGGGAACCTAGGCTTCTAAATTCAGTAATTCATCTCCTCTTTTTCCACCTCTTCTTTCTATTTAATTGGGTTCTTTCTCAATCCTTTGTTGAAACCAGATTCATGCTTTCAATTTCTGTTTATATGGATGAATCCAACAATGGATTCATCCCATCATCCATGCAAGCCTAACCTGAACAATTCCTATCTCTAATTTCTCTTCTTAAGTTTGATTTCAAAATTTAAAATTGAGAATTGGTTACCTACTATGCTGATGTATAATCGTAGCTTTGAATTTATGGAATTGGAACCCAATACTTGCTTGCATGTCTAATCCAAAATTTCAATCTAAAGCCTAACTAATTGTTGTCTCCTTAACCTATGAAATATGCTGTAATTCTTGTTTTATGATAAGAAATTATCATTCTATTCCCTTGCATGTTGAGTTTGGATGATTGGAAACCTAAATCCTTACATTTCATATTAATTCGATCTCTGTGAACTCAATTTCCTTCGTGCATGTATGATTCATGAACTCTAACCTAAATCCTATCTAATTACTTTCTCATAAACCTATGAATTCATACTGTAATTCTGTTTTGTGGTAATGAATTTATCAATCTATTATCTTGCTTACGAAAATTGAGTAATTAGAACTCAATCCCTTTGTACATCCTGGAATTCAAACCTAAAGACTCCATCTAATTCTGTTTCTAAGTTAACACCTAACCAATCCATGTTTTATAGATCAGCTTGTACCCAATTGAAAACAAATTTCTATCATACATGGTTGTAGTTCATGAAATTAATCCCAAACCCATTGCATGCAACCCTTTTCGATCTCCAATTCTTCAATTACCCATTTTTCCAACCCAATTTAAGCCATAGGAACTCAATTCCATATGTGGAAATTATTCCCGATGTGAATTGGTGAAAATCAACCCAAAAACCCCTCCAAAACCCAATTTCTTTTATGAAATTTGTATTCTGCAGCTCACTGATCTATGTTATTGGTTGACCTCTCACACAGACCAATGCTACTGTCAAGTATGTTCTTGACTCCAAACTTATTCTAACTTAATCCTAATCTACCCTAGGACTCCAATAACATTAGAACACATCCTAACTCATTTATTTGGTTGATTAATAATAGAAAATAGCTCTTTGGCCATTGAACCAATCAATAACCAACTCGAGAACCAATCTGGCTTCGCAAACACAATTATAACAACGGGAGTGGGAATATGCCACACATGTAGGTGTAAAACAACTATTGTGCTATAATATGGTGACTGATTACTTTATTTCTTATTCTTATTTCTTATTATTGTTATGAGATTTAAATGAAAATTGTTAAGATATGATATTATTGTTGACATGCCTTAATATTATTGTTAACATGCTTGCATATGATTGTTAAAATAGATGTCATGGTCGGTTTAAAAATAAAAGGTATGTTATGCCGTAGTATGGGATGCGGGAGCACCGTACACTTCATACTATGTTCATATATAATGGCATGTGGTTAGAGATTAACATCATCCGTACTATGAACCCTTATCAACAGGGGTTAAGGTGTTGGATACCACAATTGTGTAAGGTCAATGCCTCAGAGGGGCATTGGTCGGTCGATAGACCCATCATGGTTACTAGGACGTGGTGGTAGCACAAATATGTATGAGGTCAGTGTTTTGAAAATTGGCACTGGTCGGTCGGTAGACCCATCAATCAATAGGGTTGGTGGTAGCAAAGTGGTAACATTGAAGGCTAGTCGGGCTGACTTTGGGAAGGGATGCTGGAGTCGACTGGTCTTCTCGATAACTCAATGGGTGTATCGTGGGAAGGGGTTAGAAACTCGTACCAGGGATACATGTATTGGGAATTGTAGTAGTATCTTCTTACGTAGACTTAGTTTTGTTGTTAGGTAGATTAATAATTAAAATGAACCTCATGCATATAGGATCATATTTTCGGTTGCATCTGCATGCATAGTTTATTCTTCATTCACAGGGTTCGGTGGAGCTCACACTCGTGGAATTCTTCTTTTAGATGATCTTGCAGATGGATGTGATGGTGGCGAAGAGGATTACTTGGAGAGCAAGGACTGATGATGTGGTTTTATTTTTTTTTATTTCTTTTGTTTATTACTATCCTTTTTGGTGGAAGAGTTTCCACTGTATGCATTTTAGAATGGTTGTGTGTGGGCCTGATGGTTGTGAATTTAGGGATATCGGGCTATTGAGACTTTCAATATAGATAATATATATAAACTTATAGGCATTTACTTTTCATGCATTCTGATTAATGAAACACTTATTATCTCGATATTGTGTTGTGTTTGTGACGTATAAATATTGCATTTGGATCTTAGAGGCCTTTGAATAATTCAAGTATTCGGGTCACTAGCTGAATCCTCCCAGGGGTGGGTTGCAGGTGTGACAGGTTGAATCAAGAGATGATCCCATGATTACCTAATAGTTTTCCCACTAGACTATTCTCATTTTCTTTGGACATTATGTTATAAAGTATCTTTGTATGGAATTGAAAATATAAAATAGCACCTGAGTGAATCCACCAATCATTATATGGGACATCAATTGAATTGGTTTCAAACATAAAAGGATAGAATCATTATCCTTCTTTTCAAACTAATGATAGAATCATTATCTTTCTTTTCAAACTAATTTCTTCTTTAGTGGCAATCTCCATGGAAGTGTTCTTATTTCTTATAGAAGAAGCACTTCTTTTGTCAAATGTATTGTCTTTTGTGAAGAATTCATCATCTTCCTAGGTGTTCCTTTCCTTATCCATCCAAATTTTCTTCTTTTCTTTATTCTAGTGTGACCAGTAGTGAATCATTTGTCCTTCATATTACTTCACTCTTAATTTCTCTTTGACACACATTCCTAGAAATTCAATCAAGTTCTACTTTTGTTTGTTTATATTATAGTGAATCTCAAATGATCCAAACTTTTGAGGAAATAATCTAAGCAAGGAATGACTCATTTACTTTCATGTTAAAATTTAAGTTGCTAAAAGTAAGCCTACTAAAAAATAATACATCCTTATTAAATATAGTGTTTTGATTTTCAATAATAATATAATATTAAATTCCACAAAGCAACCTTTTGCATCATTACAGTCTATTCTGCTGGATCGAGACAGTAACATGTTAATGGTTCACTTTAACGGGTGTTGGAAGTCACCCTTAGGGCAAGACATTCAAGTCATCATAATGATCAAGTAAGACGTATACATTTGGATATTTCCATCTCATTTGATCGTTAGATTATCATATACAGATCAACAAGTCAATCAAGAATGTATACCTTCAGATATTTTCATTCTATCCTAACTACTACATAATGATCATTATAAGGCTCTAAAAGTCTAAAAGTTAATTTTTTTTTATTGTGCTTCATAGTTATGTCGAAGGTTAGTAAATCAGCACAAAAAAGAAGAATATTTCCATCTGTGAATACTCTCACTCAATGCAATTGTACCTGTGAGCTGTGGATACTCTCACTCAACTTAATTGTTGCCCAAATTTTTTTTGTTTTTGTTTTTAAACATAAGTCCACCAATACATGTGTGGTTTAACAAGAAGTTCAACATTATAAGAACCAAATCAGTCATGAAGACCTTCATGCTATATCGTGGAGTCAACCATAGCAATCCTGCTTCGGTACATGCCCGTGCACTAGTAACATATTTAATTATACCTAATGAGAAAAATTTTACTCGCCATGGATGCCGCTAATGACAATGGTTGTTAACGAAATCAAATTGAAAAAACTTTTATCATGTTATTTCAAGAATGTGAAAGGCATAACCAGGCTCTGATACCACATGTGGGATTAATATCCCCATTCACACAAATTTATAAGGATCTTGCCAATAACATTCTTGCATCACAAACATAAATAAGAATATGCATACCGTTCATCGAAGTATACTATGTGACAATTCCTTGACTCCCACAATCCCACTAGCCTTGACGATGTCCGTCTTCGAATCGTTGCAACAAGAACGAACACAGAACTTCTAGGTTTCACCCTCTTGATCTCCCAAAATGTTTCTCAGTGACAGACTGATATGAAACTTAGGCTACATTTGGTAAATGACTGAACATCGTTCAGAATAGTTCTTTCGTTCTTTTAGAACAAAAAAACTTGAAAAATCGTTTAGCATGTCGGTTCGTTTATTCGTTCTTTTAGAACGACCGAAGGAATATTTGCCCAAAAGAACAAGACGGTCTGTAAAGAACAAGAACAAATTAAAATGAGTAAAGATCGAGAAAAATGGCCTAAACCTGTGACTTGAGCAATTCTCCTCTCGTTCATTGCTCCCCAAAGGTCACCTGTAACTCTCCTCTCAACAATGATCGTCCGCAATCTCTTCTCTACTGCCTGCTACCATACGTCTCCTACCCCCTCTCGCCTACCTATTCGATTGGATTTGGAAGACTGAACTAGCCTAGGTGAACCCTCCTTCGTCTTCTTCTTCTGTACTTCTCGATTTTTTTTTTTTTTACAGATCTCAAGTAGTAATAGCAAACTAGGGATTGGCGGACCCCATTCGGGCGTGTTCGAATTTGAGCCTCATCCTCCCTCGCGAAGCTCGCCATCAGCAAAAACAATTTCAAAAACTTAACACCTCTCATCGCATGACATCTCTGACTTCTCCCAGTCTCCCTCACACTCAACGACAAGTCGCGAGCCAGCAACCTTCAGCCCCGGCCATCGAAAACCTGTAGCGGTCAAATGACTCCTGCATAAATTGGGTTTCTCTTGCTTCTTAATTTGATTGTTTCTATTTGGGATTTTATTTTTCTCCTTTTGGAAGCAACCGAAAAACTATGATTTCTGCTTTATCTTGATTCTTGACTCCTCTAGTGGATTATTTCTTGAGCATCTTCTCTAGCTGCTAAAAATTCTTATTTTTTAAAAATTTTTTTAAGAAGTTCTAGATAGATGACCCAATGATTCTACAATTCATACGTATTTTTTATTACATTTCTGTGAGTTATGTAGCCTTTATATTTTATTAGTTGCAAGATTTATTGTCTAATCTTCTTCTGTTTTTCTTTATTTTTTCTGCCCCCTTTCCCGGTTAGTTACTTCAGTTTATATTTTTCCTCAATAGATTATTTTGGAATTATGTTTCCATATTTAGACTTGAAGAGAAATATATTGATCCTGAGCCTGATCAACCTAACCCTATATGAAGGAGAAGTATGATACATTTGTGTTTTTTTTAAATGAAAGACATGGATCCTGACCAGATTCTAAGGAATGGACTATTTAACACCCTTTGCAGGTGTCTAGAAATTGTCTGGTGGGAAAAATCATTGATTGATCAAATGATAGGCAGAACGGGAATCGGATACTATGTTGCTCTGCCTCTAGCATCTCTAATGAAAATAAGATGTGGTGAAATTGAACACATTAAATTATAGCGTGTGTAATGGAATCCATGGTGGTGATTAATATTATATTTAATTTAATTACTTTTTAGGAGTCTGGGAGGAAGGAGTTATGATTGATATTTTGAAGTCACATGACTAAGGCAGACTATGGTTCTCACCATTTTTTTCATAGAAGAAGAGATTAGGGAGCCTTTTGTGAGGGATGCTGGTTGAGTGGTTGTTAATGCTTTAATGCCTTTTTTTCTTTTTTTTTTTTAATATATGTTTAGTACCAGTTGCTGGAATATAGTGAAAGATGTGTATAGAAATGTGGGCTTTCTTTTATGGATATTCACTTCCACATATCTATTTTAGCTTTTATTGTCATTATCTTTAAGGTCAACAAACCTGAAATACTCTAGCTTCTCTTAGAAGGCACTCTTCCAACACCTGACCACTAGTTTACTTGTCATTGTTCATAAAATTGTTTAGAAATGGGTCTTGGTCGAAATTACAATTATTCTTAAGAACATTGCCATAACACAGGAATTGGGACTACAGTTGGGCAAGGAAAAGATTGGAGAAAGTGTCATCTGAGAGCTTGATGGTTAAGGCTTAATCACTTAAAGGTTCTCAACAGGTTTGGATTCTTTTTGGTTGGATTGATTTCACAGCAACATAACTCATTTCATTAGAACTCTATCCAAGCTACTTCAATCAGCCGATTTGAATTTTCCTATTTTTTGTTTTCTTTGAGATATTTTAAAGCTCTATCTTTTTCTTAGACAATGAGATTTATTATCTACAATATAATTTTTTTACAGTAGTTTTCCCTGCTTTATTTTGTTTGGTACATGTAATCGACCCCATTAAGTTGGGATAAGGCTGAGTTTGTTGTTGTAGTAATTTTTATTTTTTTGAGAAGGTCCTTAGTCAGGGATTAACATGTGTCTATAGGCAGGGTAGTATCAAAATTGTTATTCTCTAGTGTATGATTACTAGTGTTCAATAATAAAATTTTATTTTACCCATAAACATAACTGTTTTTTAGTTTTAACTTTTAACATCAAAATAAAGGATCACAAAGCATTTATTTAACAAAAGTGATTTGCAAGTGTTTTTTTAACAAAACATTTTTTAATGATACATTTGTGTTTTTTTTAATGAAGAGACATATGTTGATCCAAACCAGGTTCTAAGGAATGGACTGTTTAACTTCCCTTCTTGATTGAGCTAAGATTTAACTAAGAAATATACTAATACAACACAACTAGAATAGTGTCTCCTGGTACTTTTACATGTTGTAGTCAGTTTGGAAAAATGAACTAGACCAGATGGTTAAATCATAACTGCTGACAGAGATAAAGTAGCAACATAACAGAAGTCTTTCAGTAGAAGAAAAAGCAACAGAAATGGGAAAAAAATTATTTACACAAGCTATGTACACAAACTGAGGCATTATTGTTCTTACTTGCACTCATTTCCTAGGGAAAGCAAAGGTACTACTTTCACTACTCAGATTACTTGGGAACTAATAAGAGATTTGGGTTAACTGGTATTTTAAGTCCTTCCATTCTTTCATCCACCAACTATAATTTGATGTATTTTTGTTTTAGACCTTTGCTCATTGCATTCCTCATGTAGAGATTCATGCTACTATGATTTTTTTTTGCTGTATTTTTGTTTTGGATCTCTACTTGATAGGTCTTTAGCTCAAATTGGTAGAGCACTTGGAACATGAGCATGTTTCAAGGGGATAGTGGTTCGAATCCACCAAGGCCTTTTTTATTCAAATGTTCATAGCATAGTCAGTTATGGCACTAATCCACACAAGAACCCAATTTTTAATGGCATCTTTGAAATTTGACATATTTTTATAATTACTTTAGTTATGTTAATGAGATATTTTAATTTTATGTTAAGGTTGGTAAGAGAGAAAATGATTTTACAAGTATTTTTGGTATAATTTAGAAGGAAATGGCATTATTATAAATAATATCAAATAGGGAAGAACAGATTATATCAAACACCATTTTCGTTCTGAACGGCGTTCTTAAGACCGTTACTAAACGGTCATTTTTGGTCTTAGAACGTCGTTCCAGACCAGAAGCGTCAAAGAACGTTTCTAGTCAAGAACGGGTGTTCTTTGTTCAGACATTTACCAAACGTAGCCTTAGCATAGACATATGGAGGACCTAGAGTTCATTATATAGATATTGTGATGCACTTCTCCCATAAAAAAGTTTATAGTCAGTCCACTATTGGTTAGGATTTTTGGTGGGAAGACTGCATCGAAGAATCCTCTTACACAACCAAGAAAAGTCAGCTATTAATATGCGGTTGTCTTTGAAGAACTTTGCTGCTCTTCTTTTTACATCAATGTAATGATTTACTTTAGGATTCGCTATGAGGCCGTGATCTTTTTTAAGCACCTCTATCTGTCTTTCTATGTTCACACCAATAAACAATGTTTTATGATAATTGAAAAATGATTGTAGAGGGGTACAGATTTTTTCAAAATCATTAAAACGAAATATAAGGTACCTTGTACCCACTGCCAATGTCAACATTGTTGTTGGATTGTATTAATTTTTTTTCGATCGTGTATTTACGATGGACTGTAATCCCAAAAAATGCGCTCTGCTTTTACATGTGAATGGTATATGTGTTCTAACCACTTCTTCAGTTTCTTCTCATTGGTTGGAACGGTTGTAGAGAGCTCAATTTCGATAAAAAGCACATACACTAGAGGTTCTTCTTTAAGCTTTGACAGAGGGTTGGGTAACTTGGGAACCTCTGGTTGCTGGGAAAGAGCCTTGAGTAGCAAAGGCTTGGGTAACAAAGGCTTCGAAGAAACTTCGGCAGAAAGACATGTTGTTTTGCTAGAAGATGGAACATCAAGCCCAAACTTAGTGGGTTTGATGGATAATGAGAATGATGATAAAATAGACATCATCTACAAGGGGTTGAGGGTGAGGTTATGCTTGCATGTCATGCATAGTTATATTTCATTCACGAGTTTGGTGGAGCTCACACTCTTGTATATTTTTTTTTTCTTTCTTTCTTTAGATGATCTTATAGGTGAATGTGATGTTGGCTGGGAGGCTTATCACGAGCAAGAAGGTGGTATTGATTATGACTGTATGGTTGTGGACCCAGATGGAGGCTATCCTCTGGTACGCGTGATCTCGATGATTATTGAAGATAGTCTATGAAGGGCAGCAGTTTGCTAATTTCTAACCTTAGGGATTCTTTTGGGTTGATAGGATCTACTGACCATTCCTTTTTTGTGTATAACTTTATTTAGGGTTTATGCTGACCTGCCCCTTTTGTATATTTATAAGGCTATACGATTGGAAGTGTATAGGTTACCTAAGAAATGGGTAGTGAAACATAAACAATGTCTGTAAATATTCTCTTTAAAAAGTTGGAATGTGAATGGAAACAATATATGTGCATATGTTCTGGTCTAATGATGATGTAAATATTAGCTTTCGCTGTACTCTGTAATTATGTCTTAGCCATCATTTATGGGTGGGTGTGTGTGTATGTGTTTGTGAATGATATTAACAGCTTCTGGATCCTTGGGGTTTGGTAGATTGCTACCGTACAATTGGGGTCACCTATCTAATCCTCCCAGGGGGTGATTTGGGGTGTGACAGACAAAGTTCATGGTTTTATGACTGCACATCCCTTGTAAGCGCGACCTTGAGAAGGCTAAACGATTGTGGCAGTCTTGGCTGCCCAAATTTTATTTTATTTTTGTTTTTAAACATAAGTCCACCAATACATATGTGATTTAACAAGAGGTTCAACATTATAAGAATCAAATCAGTCATGAGGACCTCCATGCTACATCGTGGAGTCAACCATGGCAACCCTATTTCGGCACATGTCCGTGCACTAGTACCACATCTAATCATGCCTAATGGGAGAAATTTTACTTGCCATGGATGCCGCTAATGGCAACGCTTGTTAACGAAATAAAATTAAAAAAACTTTTATTATGTTAATTCAAGAATGTGAAAGGCATAACCAGGCTCTGATACCACATGTGAGATTAATATCCCCATTCACACAAATTTATAAGGATCTTGTCAATAACATTTTTACATAACAAACATGAATAAGAAGATGCATACATTCGTTAGAGTATACTGTGTGACGATTCCTTGACTCCTACAATCCCATTAGCCTTGACGATGTCCGTCTTTGAATCGTTACAACAAGAACGAATACAGAACTTTTAGGTTTCGCCCTTTTAATCTCCCACAATGTTTCTCAGTGACAGACTGATATTAAACTTAGCATAGACATATGGAGGACCTAGAGTTCTTTATATAGATATTGTGATACACTCTTCCTTCAGAAAGTTTATAGTCAGTCAACTCTTAGTTAAGATCTTTGATGGAAAGACTATATTGAAGAATCATCTTACACAATCGAGGAAAGTCAGCTTCTAATAAGCGGTTATCTTTGAAGAACTTTGCTGTCCTTCTCCTTATATCAATGTAATGATTACTTTAGAATTTGTCATGAGGCCTCGATCTGTTTTAAGTACCTCTATCTACCTGTCTATGTTCACACCAACAAACAATGTTTTATGATAATTGAAAAATGATTGTAGAGGGGTACAGATTTTTTTAAAATCGTTAAAACGAAATATAAGGCACCTTGTGCCCACTGCTAATGTCAATATTACTGTTGGGTTGTATTTTTTTTTTTTGACCGTATACTTACGATGGATTGTAATTCCAATAACTATGCACTCTGCTTCTACATGTGAATGGTATACGTTTTCTAGCCACTTCTTCAGTTCCTTCTCATTGGTTGGAACGATTGTAGAGAGCTCAGTTCCGACAAAAAGGACATACACTGAAGGTTCTCCTTCAAGCTTTGGCAGAGGGTTGTGTAACTTGGGAACCTTCGGTTGCTGGAGAAGAGCCTTGAGTAGCAAAGACTTTGGTAACAAAGGCTTCAGAAGAAACTTCGGCAGAAAGACATCTTGTTTTGCTAGAAGACGAACACTAAGCCCAAACTTAGTGGGTTTGAGGGATAATGAGAATGATGATAAAATAGACATCATCTACAAGGGGTTGAGGGTGAGGTTATGTTTGCATGTCATGCATGGGTATATTTCATTTACGGGTTTGGTGGAACTCACACTCTTATATATCTTTTTTTTTTTTTTTCTTTAGATGATCTTACAGTTGGATGTGATGTTAGTTGGGAGGCTTATCACAAGCAGGAAGATGGTATTTATTATGACTATGTGGGTGTGGACCCGGACGGAGGCTATCCTCTAGTACGGGTGATCTCGGTGACTGTTGAAGATGGCCCATGAAGAGCAGCAGTTACTTACTTCTAACTTTAGGGATTCGTTTGGGTAGATAGGATCTACTAACCATTGTCTTTTTGTGTATAGCTTTGTTTGGGTTTATGTTAACCTATCCCTTTTATATATTTATAAGGCTATACGGTTGGAAGTGTATAGGTGGCTTAAGAAATGGGTAGTGAAACATAAACAATGTCTGTAAATATTCATTTTAAAAAGTTTGAATGTGAATGGGCACAATGTATGTACATATGTTCTAGTCTAATGATAATGTAAATATTAGTTTCCGCTGCACTTTATAATTATGTCTTATTCATCATTATGGGTGTGTGTGTGTGTGTGTGTGTATGTGTTTGTGAATAGTATTAATAGTTTTTGGATCCTTGGGGTTTGGCAGATTGCTACTGTGCAATTCGGGTCACCTACCTAATCCTCCCAGGGGGTGGTTTGGGGTGTAACAGGCGGAGTTCATGGTTTTACGGCTGCACACCCCTTGCAAGTGCGACCTTGAAAAGGCTTAACGATTGTGGCAACCTTGGCTGCCCAAATAAATTTTTTTTTTGTTTTTTAACATAAGTCCACCAATACATGTGTGGTTTAACAAGAGGTTCAACATTATAAGAATCAATTTATTCATGAGGACCTTCATGCTACATCGTGGAGTCAACCATGGCAACCCTACTTCGGCACATGTCTGTGCACTAGTAACACATTTAATCATGCCTAATGGGAGGAATTTTACTCGCCATGGATGTCGTTAATGGCAACGATTGTTAACGAAATAAAATTAAAAAAACTTTTATCATGTGATTTCAATAATGTGAACGGCGGCACATTCAGGTTCTGAGACCCCATGTGGGATTAATATCCTCATTCACACAAATTCATAAGGATCTTGCCAATAACATTCTTGCATCACAAACATAAATAAGGAGATGCATACTGTTCATCGACGTATGCTGTGTGACGATTCCTTGACTCCCACACTCCCACTTTCCTTGGCAACGACCGTTTTTGAATCATTGCAACAAGAACGAACACAAAACTTATAGATTTCATCCTCTTGATCTCCGGCAAGATTTCTCAGTGATAGACTGATATGAAACTTAGCACATATAGAGGGAGGACCTAGAGTTCTTTATATAGATATTGTGAGTCTGTGATGCACTCCTCCTATCAAAGATTGATAATTAGAATAGGAATAGTTAGAACTCTAATCCCTTTTGTTTTTATAGGTAGGGCCTCAAGGAGAGTTGAACTCATGACCTCTTAATTGTGAGGTGTTGATCTTTGCCAATTAAGCTAACCCCTTGGGGTGACCCTAATCCCTTTGGCTAGCTTGGATTGGGTTTCCTAATATAAATCCAAGTCTATGTTGAGATATACTTGGTCAACAATTAATATGTCATACGAGACACTAATTAAGTAATTAAATTAATTCCTACACCTTGGAGCCAAAAGTTTGCTTAATGGTTCTTATTCAGTCATACTGGTAGAGTACTTAGAAATACCCCAAGAGGTGATGGTTTAAATTCATCAAGGCTTGTTGAATATTTTTATGCCTAATTTTTTTATCCACTTCAGTTTGCAGGGATATAGATTGGTCAAAAAACATTGTTGACACAACGACTCATGTGACAAGTGGCAAAAAAAATGTCATAGGATTTTTAAATAAAAGCTCTTTTGTTATTTATTAATTATTTTTTTAGTGAGATCAAAGAGGAGGTAACGTAAGACCAATTCAGGTTGGCAACATTTGGAAGAGTTCCCCTAGTCAACATGTTGGCAATTGTGACCATTGTTGGCAAACCAGGTTTTGACCAGGAAAACTCGCCCGAATTGGGTCAAAAAATGGGAAACCTGGTCACGAGTCTTGAAGACTCGTTCTGTGTAAAAAAAAAAAAAGATTCGGGCCAAGTCAGGCTGACTCCACATTGATTCGGTGTTTTTGCCAAGTCTTGAAAAACTCACCGAGTTTGGTTAAAAAACAAAAAAACCAAAAGATATTAAAAAGTAGCACAACCATCCATATTCCCTACTTTACAAAAAACCCTTCTCTATTCCCTAGACCCTAATGGCCTAACCATCTCAAATAAAGTGCCTCTTAATCTATTATTATTAGCGCATGCCTAACACATCCAGCTCTTATCCCTTATCTCCTCCTCAATCATCTCCCTTGAATCGTGTAATTGTAATATTGTAAGTCTAATCCTATGTTTGTTCTTTCTTCTTCTCCCTTCCCTATTATAGGAAGTTATTTATCTTGGGAGAGAATCTCTCAACTAATTTGTAATTAATTGTATATAACCATACGGTGGTCTCTTGAATATTAAGGAAATCAATTTCCCTTTATTGTCTCTTCATAATTATCCTCTTATCAATTATATTATTTTCTTTTATCATCAATCAAAAGTGAAACTGTGAAACCCTATTAATCTTTTATATTGTTTTCTATTGTTCTTTCGTCTCTTTTAGAAGACTCAGAGTTGCTACTACAATGTATACCTAAGGTAAATCTATCCCTCTCCACCTCTTAGTCAGTTTGCCTCTCAATGTCAATGATTAGAATCTATCATTGAACATGTTTGCATTGAAAAAAATTCTTAAATAATTGATATGTAATTTTCCTATTTTTTATATATTTACTATTTTATATTATATATATATATATATATATAAATTAGAAAAAACAAGACTCGGCCTGACTAGGTGTGACCAGGTCGACTCACTAGGTTTTTGATCGGACGAGTTGAGTCAAAAAACCTGGTTTTCCAACAATGCTTGACATGTGGCACGAGTGGTTCTAGGTTATTTGATTTTATTCTCTCATTTGCTTTCTTGTATGTGAGTCTTTAGCTCAAATAGGTAGAACACTTGGGGATTCTTCAAGAGATGGTGGTTCGAACCCATCAAGACTCGTAGAATATTCTAATGTTAGTTTTGATGATTTTTCTTATTCAATCAAAACTGCTCACATTTGCTTCCTTTGTATGTTAACCTTTAGCTTAAATAGGTAGAGTACATGGGGATTCCCCAAGAGATGATTGTTCGGATATGGCCATTTGGATCGTTCCCCTTGTCGATACGTCGGCATGTGACAAGTACTAAAAAAATTCTCTATCAGTTGACCTAATTTCCGCAAGTTTAATCAAGATGCCCATACTACTACACCTAAATTTTATTTAGTTTGACCAAAATTGATTAATATATTGCAAGGTTGATCCTCCAAACAGGAAAATAGGAAAACTATTGAATACTTGAATCCAACATGATTTTCCCTTTCTTGTTGATGTCAAATACTAATATTAAGAAAAAAATTTGAGTTCTTTGAACTGATAACGATCTTAGCTCAAAATTTTAAATCACTAAAACCTTTCAATGCTTAGAGGGTCAGGGTCTACCAAGGCAAATTAATGCTAGCCCAATCCAATCAAGTCGGGCTTGGGTTGGACTGAGCCCGTTAGGGTTAGGGTCAGGGCCAGGGTTGAGGTTTTTAGCACCTGAGTCCAGGTCAGGGCAGGCCTGAGCTAAGCAATAAGGATTCAGGGTTGGGTTGGGGTTTTAAAAAGCCTGGCCCAACCCAGCCTTGTAGCAGCCCTAGGGAGATATTAGCCCACAACAGTACGGGAATTTGGCCCTTTTTTGTTTAAACCGAATAACTAGTTCTAGCCCCCTAATATTTGATGCCCCTTTGTATAGAAGTAAGGGTATAGGACGTCTAGTGACAAAGACATTGTCAAATAAGAGATCGTAACATTCTAACATGTAGTTACCAAAAAAATAATTAAAAAAAAAAACATTCTAACATGTAGTACTCTAAGGGTGTCAATTTGGGACCAGAACCGGGAACCGTCCCAATACCGTCCCGCTAAAACCCAGTACCGGACCGTCCCATTTACTAATGGGACGGTACTAGTATTTGATTTCGGTACCAAATGATAAATGGGACGGGATTCCCAACGGTACCAGTACCAAAATACCAATTAGGTACCGGATGGTACCGAAACTACTAGTACCGTTTAAAAAGAAAGAGTATATAAGATCTTTAAAAAAAAAAAAGAAGAAAAGAATAAAGGGTATAAGAATTACGATTCATTAGACTTTCACTAATTGCCTTTTGAATACGAAAAGGAACAACAGATCAACAACCGTAGCTTGAAGTCTCTCCTCATAGAACCTGCTACAGTGCTACTCCCTCCTCCCTCGACCAACTACATCTACCAGGTTCTTCCTTTTTGCATTTCGTACCATACTACCATGTGATGTGTGTGATAAATAGAGTTTTGTTTGGGAAAATCAAAGAGGAAACACAACGGGATTCTTCCATTTTGTAGGACTTCTATATATTTAAAAAAATGAGAAGTTTATTACATGTGATCTTAGAGAGTTTGAAGAAGTAAAACTATGATTTCATAATTTAAGTTGCTTTATAAAATGCAGTAGACAACTTAGATTTCATGATAGTGAAAAAATTCCGCAACACTAATAAACCCGCTTTGTTAGAAACAATTAAACTTTTTCTCCCTTTTTCTATAATTCCTAGAACCGTTTAAGAACCGGTACTGTCCCGTCCCGCTAGTAATCGGGATTGGGATCTAGGTTTGGTCCCATTAACTAAATGGGACGGTACTGGGATTGATACTTTTGATACCGATACCGGTACCGTCCCATCCCAAATACCGGGAACCGTCCCAATTGACACCCTTATAGTACTCCCAATTCAGCTCTCCTCCAGCCGGGAGCTGGAGGGTCCAATCTAACCAAAAGAGGGGTGTTTGGGTCATTTCATGGACGGGCCTCTCATGCGAAATCACCAAACCCCTCTGTTTTGAAGGAAAATTATCACCTCTAGTTTGCTGACCGGCCCAGTTCCCCAGTTCCTCTAATAGGGGGATGGTGGACCCCATCTGGGCAGGGTGTTTGGGCATAGGTAGAGAGGTCATTTCAGCTCCCCTTTGTTAGAGGAACTGGGGAACTGGGCCGGTCAGCAAACTGGAGGTGATACAGATCCCTGTTTTGAATGGTCTGGATCTCATAATCCCACCTTTTAGGAGTCATAATTCGTTCACTCTTTCGGGTCCTGGGGCTTTCTTCGCTCCCTGTTCGAAACTTCGAAACCCTAAACCCGCCCTTTAACCCTGCCATTGACAGGAGAGGCTATTCACGCGCTCAAATCTGTAGGTTTCAAAATCTTCAGTGTTTCATTGGGAGGGAAACACTCCGAAGCTCGCAGCCATGGCGACCACCAGAGTTCAGAGGATCATGACCCAGCCCATCGTAAGTTTTACGAAGCCTTCTCTCTCTCTCTCTCTCTCTCTCTGTGCATTTGTTCTGTTTAAGCTTTTATCCATTCCCCTCTATGTAATTTACTTATATATTTTCTTTTGCTGCGTGGGTTGATGGGGACGCGAACTTGTCGCTAGAATCTCATCTTCAGATTTCTCCAGAGCGTAAGTCATATTTATGTCCCTCTCCTTTGATGGATTCATTGTGTCAGTTCTCGAAATTGGATGAACTCTTTATTTCTAGATTTTATTGTCCCTGTTCTGTTGATTTCATGCAGAAAGCTCGCATTCAAATTTGGCTTTTTGAGCAGAAGGATTTGAGGATTGAAGGGCGTATCATTGTAAGTGACTATTCCCCCCCCCCCCCCCCCACTCTGCTCTTCAATTTTCTGGTTATGTTTTCAGTTCGGCAAGTCCAAATCCCTTATGTTTTGTGTAATTTGGTTGGGTTTACTTACCGCTTAAACCTTATGGGTTTCTCTTACTGCTAATGATAATTTCAGAAATGCTTCCATGGGTTTCTTAGGAGTAAGGTCCAAGGATTTGACACCGAACCCTGGCTTTGCAAACCTATGAATGGGTTTGCCCTGCTTGGCTGCCATTTCTGGTACTTACTGCAGTTTTCATTTATATAACTACAATGAATAAAATGTAACGTTCATTTAAGAAAAAGGAGGGTGATGTGAATTTGTATTTTAGCTGCAAACTACACAAAGGATTTGGCTTAATCAACTCATAAGTTTACCGGTGTTAATGCATTGTAGTCTACCCTAACTGAGAATTTCTGTTAATATGCTGATTGCAAATACTAATCAAAACTCAAGTGAAGGTTTGGAGCTTATTGGAGGAGTGATGTAGTTCGACTGCCTAGAACCAGCAACGGGTGTAGGGATTCTTCCCTACACCAGCATTACAGTAGGAGTAGATAGGTGTAGGGATCCCCACTACACCTGCACCAAAATCGTGGGAACAGTTTAGGGGTTATTTGGATGTTATTTAGTCTTTTATTTGAGTTCTAGTTGGAGTTGTAATTCTAATTAGGATTTAGTTTTGAATCCTAGTTTTAGTTTGAGTCCTAGTTATATTTTGAGTCCTAGTTCTATTTTGAGTCCTAGTTTAAGTCTATTTTCTTTTCGGCCATGAGGCTATAAATATCTTGAGAGCCCCGAATGAATACAAGTTTGCTTATAGCATTTTTGAACTCTGAGCTACCTCTTCTATTCCCCTTCCCCTGCAACTATTCCCTTCTTCCCTACCTGCCCTACATTAAGGAGACAGTTAAAACTTTTATTTTTGGGTGAATATAGAATTCATTACCAAGGAAAGAAAGAAAATACGGGCCCCCAAAGGGGGCTACAAAAGCCCACGGCTAAACCAAACTTCAGCTAGAGGCGGCTGAAGAAGAGAAAGAAACATTAGGGACACCCCAGGAGACAACAATAAGTCTATTCCTTGGGGTGTCATTACATAAAGAATAGGGAGCTGACAATAATTTGGAGGAGATTTCAAAGTAAATGGAATCCCAAATCTGTTAATAAGAACGAGAGTTGGAGGTCCATTTCCTGATATTTCGCTCCATCCATATGTGGTTTAGAGCAGCACAGAAAGCCATCTTCCCAACAGTGTCGCAAATAGTGGACCCTCCGAAGGTCATGTCAACCCAAATCCATTCTCTAGAGAAAGGAAGAATCCTTCTTTGAGCAGGCCAGCACTTGGCCAAAATGCCTTTCCAGATGGCTCTGGAGGTAGGGCACTCAAAGAGCAGGTGATCTGAGTCTTCAAAGTTGTTCCAGCAAAGGTGACTTCTTTGATTCTTCTAATGCCCAACCCTCCTTCCTTTTTTGGGAGGCACACTGTAGCCCAAGAAGTGGGGTGGAGGAATTTGTTGGCTTCAGCTCCTTTCCAAAGAAAAGAAGCAAGTAAAGATTCCAAGGACTTGATGGTAGCTTGCGGGAGCCCGTAGATACCAGACCAGTAGATATAAGAAGCTTCCAAGACAGATCTGATAAGGACTAGTCAACCTGCATAGGATAGAAGCTTGCCTTTCCACAACTGTAGTATTTTCCTCATGAGATCCAACATGGGAGTACAATGGTGAGCAGTGAGCCTAGCCGGGATTAGAGGAAGGCCAAGATACTTGATAGGGAGGTGCCCCTCTTGGAAGCCTGATTTGAGAAGGAAATCCACTTTGTGAAGCTTAGAAAGACCCACAAAGAAGATAAGGGACTTGGAGGGGTTGATGCGAAGACCCGAAAGCTCATGAAATTGCTGCAGGCAAAGCATAATGCACTCAAGGGAGTCAATGGAGGCCTTTGAGAAGATCATCAAGTCATCAGCAAAAGCAAGGTGGGTAAGCTTTAAGGCTTTGCACTTCGGCATAGGAGAAATGAGGTGCTGGTCAGTACAGGTCTGAATCTGCCTAGAAAGAACTTCCAGAGCCAAGGTGAACAAGTAAGGGGAAAGAGGGCATCCTTGCCTAATCCCCACAGACGCACCAAAGAACCTCGCAGGACTGCCATTGATAAGAACCGAGAACTTTGGGGAGGAGATACAACAGCTGATCCAGTGAACAAAAGGCATTGGGAAACCCATCTTGAGCATGACTTGAGAGATGTAATCCCACCTTAAAGAGTCAAAGGCTTTGTGAATGTCGATCTTCAGAAGAATGGCCGGGCCATGATTTTTCCTGTCAAATCCTCTAACAATATCATTGCAGAGCAGAATATTGTCAGAGATGTTCCTTCCAGGAATGAAAGCGGATTGGTTATCGCTGACCAACAAATCCACAACAGACTTGAGTCTTCTGGCTAAGATCTTAGCAATAAATTTGTAGAGGATATTGCATAAGGCTATGGGCCTGAAGTCATTCATAGCTGAAGCACCATCCTTTTTGGGGATGAGACAGAGGAAAGTTTGGTTGACATCTTTGATCTGGCTGGGATTGAAGAAGAAGCTTTCAATGGCTGCAATGAGATCTACTTTGATAATGTCCCAGGTAGCAAGAAAGAACCCCATGCTAAAACCATCAGGGCCTGGAGCCCCCAACTTTTTAAGAGAATGAATAGCTTCCAAAATCTCCTCTTCTTTGGGGATAGAGCTCAAGATATCTATGTGGCTGGCTGGAAGAAACTTGTTGAGCAAGTGGCTTTGCAGAGGAGCAACTCCCAACAAAGGAGAATTGAAGATGCCCTTAAAATGCTGGACAGCCAAATCCTTTATGTCCTTGACAGTTGTAACCACAGAACCATCAGAGGAAGTGAGCTGAGAGATGGAATTTGCATTGACATTGGCCTTAACTGATTGATGGAAAAAAGCAGAATTTGAATCCCCCAGATCAAGCCATTTAATCCTAGACTCCTGCTTGAGGAAGCTTTCTTCCCGAGAGAGCAAGGAAGTGAGGTCAGCTGAAATGGTCTTCTCGGTATCAGCAAGAGTAACATTATGCATATCAGCCTGCAACTGAAGCTGAATAGAGGCCACCCTCTCTTTGCAATCAATAACTTGAATAGAGATGTCACCAAAAGTATTCCTATTCCAAAGCTTGAGAGCTTCCTTGACATTGCGCAGCTTTCTGGAGAAGGCTATAAGGGGGGTGGAGAAAGCATGCACAGGTTTAGACCAAGCATTCATAACCGTGGGTAAGAAGGAGAAGTGGGAAGACCACATGTCAAAATACTTGAAAGGCTTAGGCCCAAAGGAGGTGTAAGGCTGGATGGCAAGGGCTATGGGGGAGTGGTCAGAAACGTCTGGATTATCAAAGGTAGCCTGGGAGGAGGGGAAGGAGGTGAGCCAATCTTCATTGACTAAAACACGGTCCAACTTGCAACTGATACGATGGCAACCGGATCTTTTGTTGCTCCAAGTGAGGGGGAAACCTGTCCACCTGAGATCATTGACTCCAATGTTATCAATGTAAGCATTAAAATTGTCCATAGCCTCCAAATCAAGGTGATTTCCTCCTTGCTTTTCATGGCTGAACCAAATAACATTGAAGTCACCCCCCAGGCCCCAAGGGAGAGCTCCAATACTGCTGGCAGTGGCACACAAGTCAGCCCGGAGAAGAGTTCTTTGGATGGGGCAATTAAGAGCATAGATGGCAGTGAAGAGAAAAGAAGCATGGCTTGACGGATCAGAGAGGCTAAGGTGAATGAATTGGGAGGAGGAGGAAAAGAGGGAGATGGAAATAATTTTTGGATCCCAAATAACCCAGATACGACCATTCGGGTGGGAGGAATAGTTGGAGATAAGGGACCAACCTGGAGCGATGGACAAAAGGATGTTTGCAGAGCTTACCTCCTTGATGTGAGTTTCAAGGAGGCAACAGAAAGCAGAGCGAGAAGAGCGAATTCTGGAACGAACAGAGGCTTGCTTCGAGGCAGAGTTAAGGCCTCGGGTATTCCAAATAAGGTTTTGGATCATTGAGGCAAAGGGAGGGGGGGCAGGGGGGACTCCAAGAGTCGAGCCATAACCGACCGAGATCTGGTGGCGCTACGGTGCATTCGCTTGTAAGAGGAGAGGCGAGATTTTTTGCTGGAGTTGCGGTTAGACTGAGTAACAGGGGTGTCGGGTGAAGGAGAAGAAGGAAGTGGGTTTTGGGGCAGGGATTGGTTAGAGAGAAAACCCGACCCGAAAACTTGAGAGGTTAAGTGATGGGTTGTGGGGTTTGATGGCCCAGTGGCCAAAGGATTAAGATGGGCTGGGCCAAAACAGCGGGGGCTCCGCTCAAATTCCTCAAGGCGATGACGTCACCACTGGTGGGCCCCAAGGAAGGCGAAGGGAGGAAGCCTGACGTGGAGCTTATCTCTAAAAGCCCAAGCAGAGACGAAGCTCGAGATAAAGTCGTTGAATTAGAGGGGTGCGAAGGGAGACCTCCCAGGGGACTCAGCGATGGCAAAGCTGCAAGAGCGGTGGCAGGGACAAAAGGAGAGCTGGAAATGGGAAGGTCAGAGCCTGGATCTTTCGACATCCTTGATCTGCTACGAGGCAAAACGTCAAAGTGGAGCTTTTCGGGGCAATCGAGGGCCTCAGTATCGTCGCCATCAGCCAAAAGGCTGAATCTGTTCTGGGACAGAGCAGACTGCAAAGGGATCCTGATAGAGTCATCGCTGCCAGTCGTCTGCGTCGCCGGAGCTTTCAGAGGGTTCCGGTGGTTTGACCTGTGTCTTCTTCTACCCCTGGACCTGCGCCGGTGATGGAGAGAGTTTTGTTGCAGAGGGTGCATCTCTCGATTAGCCAAAGACGGGTCAGTAGCAGGCGGTGTTTCGGCAGCGTCAACACCATCGGAGGGCTCAGCTGAAGGAGGGGAGCAAAGCTTGGAGTCGTGACCAAAAGTTTTGCAAACGGAGAAGTGTGGTGGCTTCCAGTCATAGTGTATTTCTTGTTTAAAGGAGTAATCATCTCCTTCCTTAACAGTGATGAAAGTTGGAAGCTCATCATGCGCAGACACTTCCACGCAAAGCCTAGCATAAGCCAGACTGTCCTTGCGACTGGTTCTCACATCGGAGAAAAGAGGTTTGCCCAGGACAGATCCCAGAGAGCTAAGACCATCTGTGCACCAGTAGTGAAGTGGCAGCCCGGGCAAGGTGATCCAAAGGGGGATCGAAGTAAGGTCGAGACGCCTGAGTTGCAGGTGAGGGTGCCACTGCTGGAGAAAAATTGGCTTCTTGCCGATGAGCCAAGGGCCTCCTTCTAATGCTCGAATTTTGTCTTCAGCAGCAGAGAACTTGAAAAGGAAGAAACCGTTATCAAGCAGAGAAACATCCAGGACTCCAAGGGGCCTCCACTGCTTGGAAAGGGAGGCTTTGACGATGTGGAAAGGTGGACGAGAGCCAAGGAAGTTACCAACCAAACTGTTTTCCCAGAGCTTAACTTCAAATTCCAGGACAGCATCAGGGCAGACGGCCACCTTGTTCGAGCCAATCAAGGTAGGAGAAACAAAATGGAGAGGAAGGCCATCCGAGGAGGAATCAGAAGCAGGTTTGAAAAAGGAAGTCCAAGGAGCATTTGAAGGAGCCGGAGAAGGTGGGTGGGAGCCAGGGGGGGAAGGACCAGGAAAGGTAGGAGAGGGGGGGGGGGAGAAGGGGCAGAGTTGCAAGGGGGGGGGGCAGGTTCTCAGACATCTCAGAAGGAGAAGCAGCTGGAGACAGAGCCATTCAGGCCAGCCAGGAGGGTCGGCAGGGGAACAGGAGAGCCATCTCAGCTTCTAATTGTTATTGGAGTCTTCTTTTCAACCTGCCCAGTTAAAACTTGTTATTCAATGCGAGCAGATGGTTCAATAACTAATTTCTTTTGTATGTTTAAATTTATTCATGTAATTACACATCTATGGTTATGTTTTTCTAAATAATAGACCACACCTCTCGCATTCTCAATGAAGTGTGAAGGTTTTCTTGAACTGCTGTGTCTTTGAGTGGGCTCATGTACAATTCCCTTCAGGAGTAAAATAGCAGAATAGAATCAATAATTCTGCATAACTTGCCTTAGTTATATGACTTGAGTTGCGGCTTTGATTCTGGATTCGGTGTCGCATCTTCTACTCTTTTTTTCATTTAAACAATATGTTGCTTATTGGTAATTGAGTAATTCTCCCTTGTAGGTTAGCTCTGTGTGTGTGTGGGTGTGTGTGTGTGTGCATGAGTGCGTGCATGTATTGCAATAGTTTACCATAAATTTGCAATTGGATTACATCAATGATCAGCTCTATGCCTATATTAGTTGCGCTAATCATAGATGAGCTGACTAGAGACATTCAAGATCAGATTCCTTGATGATGCAGATCTCATCATATGGGTAGAGTAGAAAGACATGCAGCTGTAGGACATCAACTATTGGTCCTGTGGTTCTGGTTGAACCAGATATTTGGTCTGGTCCATGGGTTGGTTCATGGTTTGGTTGAACCAAAATTCAAGTAATGCGCAGGACAGCCAAAGATTTTTTTTTTCAGGATTTTTCGTATTAGCAAGTCATGGGATATTTCCTATTATATTTTTCTAGCAGGCTGGACAGTGAGGGTTTATTTGTTACACTTTCTATTCCTAAGGAATATTTTTGAGCTGGATTTTGTGTTTTGTTAGGGAGTATTTTTGTTAGATATGTGTTTGATAACATGGAAACACTTCTCTCTTTCCTCCTCTTCTCTCTACCATTTCATACACCATCTCCACTCCTGGATCATTATAAATCTGAACTACCTATGTTAACAAAGAGCTTGCATCCCAAAATCAGCCACTGTGACTGGCATTTGACTGTTCCTTTCGAGAATTTGTCCAATGCTGGCAAACAAGGACATATGGACCTGTTTGATGTGGAAACGAATTTGAAGTGGAGGAATATCCATTTATAAATAAAATAATAAGAAGGGTTAAAATTAACATCTACTACGTCTGAACAAACGAGATGGTGAGGTAGATGTAGGCAGAGTTGGAGAATGAGAGGCTGGTTACAGAGCTCCAATGGGGCGACGAAGGAAAGTTAGAGATCTATAGACATGGAGATTGGTTCCACAAGCTTGAAGATACTAACGAGGAGAAAAGCCAGGGAGAAGTAAAAGGTCATGTGCATCATGGTAGGAGAGAGATCGGGAATTACCAGTTGTACATCTTCTTGTGGATGTACTTGTTGTACACGATCATAGTGAAGCTCAGGCTAATCCATATGGCCACGTATGCGTACTAGAGCATGAGCTTCACAACGTTCTTGCTCAATGAACCTCCCTTCCCCATTATTCCTGTGTCTTTGATTCGAAGAAGAAGAATTGCTTGGAATTCTCTATAATACTTTGCATTTTGCGGTGGAAATGGTAAGCTTGATCTGAAAAAATAATTTATTAATTCAAAGAAGAAGAAGAAGAATTACAATTGCTTGGAATTCTTTATGATACTTTGAATTTTGCGGTGGAAATGGTAACCTTGATCTGAAATAATAATTTATTAATTCATTAAACCATGGAAATCTTCATTACCTAGATAAACATTTTGAGTTCCAAATGCCTGACCCATTTCAAAAGAAACGAAAAACATGTTTACTAAGCTTGTTTCAATTCTGTTCTAATATTGTCCTGTGGACTAAAAAAACATAGAAATACTCTGGAAGAGATTTACGAAACAGATCCTTAGTCCTTAAGTTTTAGTTTCTATTTTGTTTTCACTAGAACACTCTTGCTTGTGTATGAAAAGAAAGGGTCATAACACTCCCACCTACAATTTGAGAAACAATATAGTCTTGAGCTTGTTGAGTTTTGTGAGAGACAATGCATGGTTCTGTGGGATTCAAATTGACCTTACTGTGGGATGTAATAGGGAAACCTTGGTGGGATGCTAAGGTTTGTGTTGGTGGGATTTTTTCTCCGCAGTCAGTTGCGAGGCCTAGCATAACCTCTTTCTGCTTCTTCATCTTCAAAGTCAGTTTCTGATTTAAATCCACACCTTCTAAGAATACATTTCTGGTTCAGTTCTGGTTAAGTCCTTAAATTGGATAATTACTCTAATTGATTATTCCTACTATTGTTCTAACCATGTGTTTGGGTTTATTGTTCTTTATCAATTCTGATACCTCTGGTTTCAGACTTCTTAGTCATCAACCCTGGAGTTTGGAGCAAGGATCGAGATCTCGGTTTTGGACCTGGTTTTGGTCAGGCCCGAAACTGAGATGTGTCGGATCTTGTTTTGAGGTTTCGACACTGGGTCTCCCTGAGTTGAAACCCGATGGGTTTTGTTTTGGCCAGGCCTGAAACTGAGACAACTAGGAGATTTTGGCCAGTTTTGACTGAAACCTCCAACTATTGTTTGGAGTGGCCTGCGTATGCAGGTTCCTAATTCGGTTGAGCAGAAGTCTAGCCCATCAGTGATAAACAGAGCCCTGCTTTGGTTACTAATTCCTGAGAGTTTCTAAAACTTAATCTACTTAGTCTTAGTTTCTAAATCTGATTTTTTTCAAGTGTACCTTCTAATTGTTTCAGTTGCTATTTCCTGATCAGTTTCAAATTCTGTTTTGAAACTTCTTATTTTCAAAGACAGTGCTGAATCCCTTGATCTAGCCATTGGATTTATTCAAAATCTTTGGGATTCTTTCCAGAATCTTAAAGAGATATGATTCTCTGACCCAGAGTCGCTAGGTTTCAACCAAGTATGTCCTGTTTTGTGCCCTGCAATCCTATCTGTTCGGCAGAATCTAAAACCTATTTCTAGGTTAAACTAGATTCTATTAATTGGGTATCAGAGCATGGCAATACAGCAGCTCCAGATCAAAACTCCTGATCCTTTCACTTGAATGGTTGAGATGATGCTGCAACATGCAACAACTATCTGACAGAATGACTGTTATGGAGATGTGGGTTAGTTTTTCCACCATGCATGGTAGTTTTGAACATCAACGAGTTGAAGTAGGACAGCTAGCTTATTCCACAGCTAACAACACTCGAAGGTTTATGGGAAGGGGGCCACAGATGGCATACTGTCACTACCATAGTTATCAAGGCGTCGCCATGGCGTCCAGGCTCCTTGGTTGCCTTGGATGCCTTGGGCGCCATGGCGGTGTCGCCTTGAATTTTGACCCTCTAAAACGCCATGGTTGCCTTTCCGCCTTGATAACTTTGGCCACTACTCTTTGAATATCACATGCCTTCTTACTTCGAAGGTGGCACACTTCGGTGGAGCTTCTACGACGATACTCAGAAGGTGAAGTTGGAGTCGAAGGAGTATAGCGGGAAGCATGACCACCAGGTGTTCTGTGAATGGTTATCGTGCTTAGATGATTAATTTGACTGGTACGACCTACCCTAGGTTAGGAAACTGAACAATACTAGTTGGTGCATGTGAATGGTGGAGAATATATGAATGGAAGTTGGAGCAGCATGACACAACACCGACTACTTGGGTTGAGATGAAAGAAGAGCTCAAGAGTATCTCCCTCAAATGTTTGGAGTTTGATTGCAAGACCAACTAAACTCTCTCTGACAAGGGTCTCTATCTGTAGCGGAGTACATGGAATGATTCAATCCCCTTTCTTCTCAAACGGGTATCGAAGACATACAATTGATCTCCCAATTCAGGTTAGGGCTGTTACCAAAGATCAGTATGATATATTTGATCTTCAGGATTGTTTCCAAAAGGACCTACATGACGAAGAGTTAGTGAAATCCTCAGCCAATGCTATGGTTTCCAAGCCGGGGACTACTGTAGGGCACCCAACAATGTTGTCCCTCGGATAGTCCTACAGTTTAGCAGGCACATATTCCAACTATAGAGATGGGAAGCTTTTAATGGTTAGTGGCATATTTGTCAAGGTGGAAAAATAAGTGCATGGCGGTAGGGCGCCTTAAGGAGATAGGAAAGGCCACCAACTTGGTCACCTAGGCGTCGCATAGTCGGCCAAGGTGACGCCTTATCATGCCTTGTGTTCAAGTCGGTCGCTTTTCTGTGTTTTAACTTTATATTTATTATTTGATTTCTTTTTATATTTATGTATTTGATTTTATTCGATTTATTAACTTGTCATCGGTGGGTGTATATGGAGTGTCTACACCTGAAATACATTGGATCATTCCTATAAAAGCCCTTTCCCATCTTCTCATGTCCAAAACGGCAAAACCATCAACCTCATCTCTCGCGTGTTTGGGAGAAATCCAGTAACTGCTGGCAGTGGTGATTTTCTCCATCGATTCCGGCTCCGACAAGTGTTCGCCGGCTACTTTGGCTGTGACTAGTCTTCCTCTGGCTACCCCGGCTCTAGCAAGGTAAGTAAATTAGTGTACTAGTGGTCTTCTTTTTGACTTCTTCTCTGTTTTTCGCCCTTTTTTTTCTTACGCTGCTCCATGTCCCTGCTTACATCTCCCTTCCTAACTCCCTGCTCATGTTGTCTTCATCTTTCTTCTCTATTTTTTTTTCCTTATGCTGCTCCCGGCCCACGTTTTCTTCTTCATCTCTGTTTTTCGCTTTATTTTTTCTTACGCTGTTCCATGTCCCTACTCATGTCTTCCTGTCCCTAACTCCCTGCTCACGTAGTCTTCTTCTTTCTTCTCTGTTTTTCGCCTTTTTTTTTGTTTTTTTCTCTTATGCTGCTCCCTGCCCCTGCTCACATTGTCTTCCTTCTTCTCCTCGTTTTTTTTTCTTTGGTTCCGTGATATTGCTGCAGTGCTGCTGCTGATGCTTCTTCTTATTCTTCTCTGTTTTTTTTGGGTAATGAACTAATGATGCTAACATGCTTGCCAATGCTTCTTTTACTTCTTTTTTTTTTTGTGAAACACTGCTTCTACTTCTCTACTTTTTTTTTTCTTTCTTTGTAATGACTAATGATGATGCTGCTGGCTGCTGCTTCTTCTTCTATAGTTTACTTCTCTGTTTATCTAGGACTTAGTGACTACTAAATAAGAGAATGCTGATAAGTGATTTGTGCTAGTTGGATGTATGCGGCATTATGTCCTTTTTTTTTTGCTGCATTATTCTTTTTAATTCCTGTTGGTAACTTGGTATTCACTTATTTTTTTAGTACTCTAATAATTTATAATGTTTTTGAATTTTGATGTATAATGTATGGTTTTTGTCTTTTTCATGACTTGAGGTGGCTTAATGTTAATTTTTCATGATATAAGGTATGTTGTATCAATGTTAGAAAAAGGGATGGGGGGGGGGATTAACACATGGGTGCCTTACCGCCAAATTGCTTAGGTAGCCCTCCACCGCCTTGGTTGCCATGTCGCCGTGACAACTATGGTTAGTGGCTGTGAAACAAAGTGCTACCACTGCAACAACTATGGCCAATTCGTCAAGTTCTGCCCTCAATGCCCAATTGCCCAAACAATGCTTTTGTGGCAGTCGTTGAAGCCAATCTAGAGAGTTTTATGATGGAATCCCTCAATAAGGAGGTTGAGGAGCTGCCTTTTGTGTCAGGGTTTTAAGTATCGGTCCATATCATATCGTATCATCTGATATGTATTGGTATTGGTGAGTATCAATATTTATTTTAAAAAATGTATCGACCAATACGGGTCTATATGGTCTGGCACAGGACCAATTGATGCAGAACTTGGGCTGTAAAACCATGTTTGGATTCGCTATGGGCCCAGTCAATTGAACAAAAGTCCAAGCAATAGAAGGGAATGACAAACTTGTAATTAACCAGAATTTTCAAGGGTTCACTAGGTAGGTAAAGAGGAGAGGATATAACAAGGTTTAGTATTTATTGTTCGGGGACAGACTTGGATGTAAATTTAATTAAAGGGTGGAACAGAAATAAAGGGAAAGATAGGGGCAGGGCAAGTTGGGAAACAAAAAACAAAAGGTATAAAAGAGAAGTAACGAGAATAGGGGCAGGAAACCGTTTGTCTCCTACCTTTGATATGATAAACCAGCAAGCAGGAATTGACAAATTTCACCTAAGGTCCAATTACACTGAAATTTTAGGGTATGGTTCCCTACCCAAAGCCCTTTCGAATACAACTAATGGTCCCCAAATGGTACATGAAGAAGAGGATTTAAGGTCTGCAATTAACCCAAGCGGTAAGCACCAGTTCAGATCTGACGAGGGTATGATTCGCACAACTTCTGTAAGATTTGGGGCTATGGATTTGCAGGTAAGATCGCCCCTAAGCTTGAGGCTGAAAAGTGGATACTAGGTGGAGATCAAGTTCTCTCTTATTGAGTTAGCAGTGACGACTAAACAAGTTAGCAGTAGGGAAGGGATAACAAAAGAAAATAGCAATAGAAAGGAACAGCAAGAATGAGAAAGAAGAATAAGAAATGAAGGAGAGGAAGAAGAGAGGGAAGAAAGGTCACACAACCTGTTGTCGCACCACTCAGGGTACCCAAACAACTCAAATAAAATTCATTCATTAAACCTATCTAGCGTTGATTGCAAGCTTGCACTTAAAGAGGAAATAAGGGCCTGGATGATAGCACTTCTGCTTCTGGGCCATGTTGCTATTTCCAGAAATGACTTTTTGTATTTCTGTTACTGGGCTGAATTTCTGGACAAAAAACGCATTTGGTAACGCATAGTAATTTATATTTCTGGGCCAGAAAAGAAATAGAAACGCGTTTGTTATGCACAATAATTTCTGTTTCTGGAATTTCTATAAAGTTTCAAAAATGCCACTGAATACTCAAAAATTTGGTGGTGGAGGTGGTGGTGCAGATCCGGGGTTCCAGAACCTGGCCTGGATTGCTTATGGGCCTATCTGAATAATAGAAAGCTCAAATAAAAAGACTAATGGCAAAATCCGTAACTATATGGAAGTTTATATAACCAATGGCTGAAATCGTATTAAACAGAAGTTTGTAATAGGATGGCAGTATTGTAATTTCAGAACTTCACTTTAAAAGGAGGAAAGTATCATGACACGTGAGTGTGAGCAACATATGGTCAAAGGATAAATTAGGAATGAAATAAGGATAATGATATATGAGGTTAAAGGGTAAAGCTGATGGTAGAGTTATAATTCCCATAAACAGTACCTCTTCTTCAACCTCATGATAACAACAAAACCAGCAGAGAACTGGTTTTGATTTAGGTGGGTGAACTCCTTCAATTCATCATCAGTGACTTCGAAACATATATATATATATATATATAGACAGACAGACAGACATGAGTTTGAGCCAAAGATGTCTGATATTTCAGATCTGCAATGGAAGAACTTATCCCCCAAATGGTACAAAAATACAAAAAACCGAATTCTTAAGCAATTGAGCATGAGTTTGAGCCGAAGATGTCTGATATTTCAGATCTGCAATGGAAGAACTTTCAATTTCCTCTGTTTTATCCGACGACAACATCACCATCAGTCCCTCATCTATGTGATATGATTCCAAGATCTTGGTTTCGAGGCAGGGTTTGCAGGCCATCTCAATGGTAATCTACCCTAAAGCCAGTCCAACAATAGCAATCCTTAACCACATTGGTGAGGTGTTGGGCAATGGCAGCGTTTGGGGTGAGGTGTTGGGTGGTGGGGAAGAAGGCAGGCGCGGTGGGTGGTTGCAGAGTCCTGTATAGGGAGAGAGGCCCATAGGACCAAGAAACTTTCCTGTCCCATGAACAGTGACAAGTCCTGGATGGGGTGGGTGCCACATCAACAGACAGGAAAGCTCAACTCCCGATGTTGTCTGAAGACTTTCCCGTTGCTGATAACCAAACACATCAACTTTATCTTGTTTTTGGAAGAGTAGTACAACTTTCCCACCATTTTAACCCCACCCCACTAAAACCCCTCTAAACAAATACTTAGTGTCCTAGGAAGCTGGACAGTTAGTCCTTAAGTCTTTGTTTCTATTCCTTTGTAAGCAGTCTAGACAACTTTCTATTTTTCTTGTTAGTGCATGAAGAGTTTCTATTTTTCCTGTACTGTTGCTAGTTTATAAATAAAGAGTCATAACACCCCCGGCAATTTGAGAGACAATTTAGCCTTGAGCTTGTTGAGTTATGTGAGAGAGACACCATGGTTCTGTGGGATTCAGAACTGCTCTATTGTGGGATGCAGTAGGGAAACCTTGGTGGGATGCTAAGGATGGAATTGGTGGATTTCTTCTCCACAGTTAGGTGAGAGGCCTAGCATATCCTTCTATATTCTAGTCTTCTTCTTCAACTTCAAAGTTAGTTTCTGATTTAAACCCACGGCTGTAAGAATACAGTCCTGGTTATCATTCTTTAAATCTGATAATTATTCTCATTGATTATTCGTACTATCGTTCTGACCATGAGTTTGGTTTTATTGTTGTGAATCAATTCTGATCTCACCTCTGGTTTCAGACTTCTTAGACATTGGCCCTGGGGTTTGGATATGCGGGCTTCCTAACTCTTTTGAGCAGAAGCATAGCCCCTGCAGTTGATAAACCGAATCCAGCTTCGGTTTCTAATTCCTGAAAATTTCTAAATCCTGAACCTACATAGTCCTAATTTCTGAATCTGATTTTTTTGAGTGTACCTTCTAATGTTTCAGTTGCTATTTCCTGTTCAGTTTCTAATTCTGTTTTGTAAACTTCATATTTTCAAGGACACTGCTAATTCTCTTGATCTAGCCATTGGATTTATTCAAAATTTTGGGGATTCTTTCTATTACTTGTATCCTACACTCAAACCAGAATTTCAGAGAGATTTTATTCTCTGATTGAGAGTCAGTATGTTTCAACCAAGTATGATCTGTTTTATGTCCTGCAATCCTACCTGTTGGGAAGAATCTGAAACCTATTTCTAGGTTAACCAGATTCTATTACTTGGTGTATGCTTTCTGCTGATGACATTGTTTTGGTGGGTGAAACAAAAGCACGGATACATGCGAAGTTGGAATTAAGGAGATCAACCTTGGAATCAACAAAAGCAGAGTATATGGTGTGTAAATTAGCACCAAGCCAGCAATCCTAGTGTAACTTAGCAACAATAGGATTGGAACTGAGGTGGTAAAAATTGATGATCAAGGGAGATAGTGCAAAGTGGAAATTTTAGGTATCTAGGTTCAATCATAAACAAAGGAGAAGTAGAGGATGATGTTGCACAAAGAATTAGAATAGGGTGGAAGAAATGGATGGGTGTGTCTGGAGTGTTGTGTGATTGACGTAATTTCTTTAAAATTCAAAGGGAAATTTTATAGGGCAGGTATACAACTGGCAGGGGTGTATGAAACTGAATGTTGGGTTGTAAAAAACAACTTACAAACAAACTTAGTGTAGCTAAAATGAGGATGTTGAGATGGATTGTGAGAAAGTCGTCTGAGATGGCATGGACATCTGCAATGGAGGCCTTTGAATGCTCGAATACGGAGGGGTGATTTGATTCAGATTGAAGGAGCTAACAGAGTCAGAGGGTTGGCCTAAAATGACTCTTGGAGAAGTGGTGAGGAAGGACATGGATCACTTAGGACTAGTAACAATTATGGCTTTGAATATAGATGCTTGGAGAGAAAGGATCGATGTTGTAGCTGATCCTATTTAGTTGGGATATGGCGGAGTTGAGTTTAGCCGTAACATCTTGGGTTCTCTCAGGGTATCCTGATTATTTCTCAGTCAATAATCATCATCAAGTGATTGGTATTGTTGAGAGATGAATGGTGGTGGATCAATCGCACGGAGACCTATAAAAGCTCGCAATCAAATTACCTTTCAGTGATTTTAAAATAGATTTCTAAGCATTTTGAACTTATCTAATTCAGTAATGTTCTCAGATTTTAATTTTTAACAAGAATTTTGATATTTTCTTCGGGTTTTGTAGGGGTTTGATGAGTATATGAATTTGGTTTTAGATGATGCTGAAGAGGTCCACATCAAGAAAAACATCAAAAAGCCATTGGGTACTAACATTTTTATGGAGCAGTTAATAAAATATGTTTTTCTTTCCTCCGCTTTTGCATGCTAAAGAATTGCTGAACTTTGTTCAGGAAGGATTCTTCTTAAAGGAGACAATATCACTCTGATGATGAACACGTAAGTGGAACCACAGTTATTTCTGCATTTTTAAATCTTTCCATGGCTCACAGCTTCTTTTCATATTCCAGGGGAAAATGATGTTCTGGAGAAATTGCCTGAACAATCTATTGTTTCTGTGCACCTCATCACTTACTGTTTCTGCTCATTCTGTTGCTATCTTCTCTTTCAACTTGAATGAATTTCTCATGTAATATTGAAGACCTCTAGTGAATTTTACAGAGCTCATGTACCACCTGTTATAATCAGCATATAGAGTACTTGGTTCTGGCCTTTTTGTTGAAGGGAGGAGGGGGTTTAACATTCTCTTGATGACATAGTAGCTAATTATATTGGTTGTGTAAAATTCTCTCTTGTCCGAGGTTGCTAATTAAGTCAGTTTAAAATGTGAACATGGTCTAGAGTTACCACTTTCACCTTGCAAACAACTCATTTAACTAATTATTTAAGAATCACATGACAAAGTTCGATTGTTGTTACATTGCTCGTGTGGTCAGAGATAGAAATAGAGTAGTAAATGATCCAACATCCCACCCCAAACCCCTCTCTCGTCTTTACGCTTACAAATTTGCTTGTGGCAAATTTTATTTGAGGAAAGAAAAGAATGAAGTTGGAGCTATCAAGTTTCATTGCCACAAGTAAGGCTGCAACAGGGTCGGGTTGGGCTGGGCTGACCCTGATTGGCCCTAACTATGGGAGAAAAGGAGATGCACGGGTTGGCGACTCGGCGGAGGAGAAGAAAGGACAAGAACAAAAAAATAGAAAAAGAAAAAGAAAAAGAAAGCAGCAGGTAGGGTCGGGTTGGGGCGGGTTGGGTTCAGCCCATGGCCTCAAACCTAATCCGTCCCAGGCCTGACTCAGGGTCAGAAATTTTCAACCCTAACTTGCCCTTAGGGTCAGGGTATCTCAACCCAGGCCTTGTTCGGGCTCAGGGCCGTCAGGGCGAAACTTGCAATCCTAGCGATGAGATTTGGGATAGAGGTAGATGGCATAGGTCAAGAATAGAGAATATGTTACGTATTACATAAGCCTCACTTCCTGCAAGACTTAATTCAGTATTGGATGAAACCATGATTATAAAAGGGGAATAATGTGGTCCACATTAATAGGAAAAGAAAAAGAAAAAAAATCCATCTGGTTCTATTTCAACTGTGATTTAGATCTGATGCAAATGCAGTCATTGCTCGCTAAAGAAGCCCTAATAAGATCCTAGGTTGAAGAAGCCTTAATAAGATCCTAGCATCTACTTCCAAGTATACTTCAAGTCTGGTTTTATGATTATGTATGTCAAAGAGAGAAGATGTGATATCAGATTGGAAGGACAGTTTTAAAGAAAGAGCCAAAAAAGAAAAAGCAAAGGATGGGCCAAAACTGAAAGGGGGAGATCTAAGGCTTCTAACTTCCAAGGATAATGGTTTTCCATTCATTGCTAGCCCTCAAAACCAACTTATACTCCTAAATCCTTAGGTTGATGGATTTCACTTTTATGATCCAGAGATGCATTGGAACAGTAGTAGCCCAGAGGGAGAGAGTGAATCATGTAAGGTTAATGGTTTTCCATGCATATATTTTTTTTGGGTAGATTACACGTCATCCCTTGATTTTCAAACGAAATTCAGATCATCCCTTGGTTTTTGAAAAAACTCAAATCACCCTCTCTACAGTATCGGTGTTAGTCTGCTGTTAATTATTGGTGTGAAAGGACTATTTTACCCTTGTATTGAAACATTAGAATTAAATTTATAATACTACCCTTCCTTCATCTTCAACATTGGTTAAGGGTAGTTTAGGGATTTAAATTTATTTAATTGGCTGACATCATCACTTAACAACATAAAACTAACGGTAGGGACTAATTTGTCATATTAGGGTCTAAACTAGGGGGTGATTTGAGTTTTTTCAAAAACCAGGGTGTGATCTGAGTTTTGTTTGAAAACCAGAGGGTGATGTGTAATTTAGCCAATTTTTTTTTGGTATTCATGGTATTCCATTCATTGCTAGCTATAGATGGAAAGGAGGAGAATCACTTGCTCAAGTGTAAACTCTCACATGGAGCATGCTCCATCTGGTTACAGAGGAAATAGAGGGAAGGGAATTGAAATTAAAAATTAGAAATTTTGTAATCATTATCTAAATTGATTGTGTAACTAACTCCAAAAGATTCCAAATCTGGTTATTAAAACTTGTACTATATTTTGGAATCAAGTTCTTTGGATTTAAGAAGGAAAACAAAGATTCCATTAGAAAAAGTTTGATTACTGTATTTAGTAAGACTGGTAGTTTCACATTCATGAATACAAAAGTTTCCATTTTCTTTTTTTCCTTGAACTGATTTCACTCCCCTTTCCTTCCCATTTACAAAAAGAGGTTTTTTGTATGAACACAGATTTAGAGAGTCTGGGTTGATGAACATTTGCCTTTCAAAAGATCTCCCTCAGGTGAATAATTTCTTCAGATTGGTAGCTTATAAAAGCCTTAAAATATGGAATCCATTAAGGAAACTTTCTGATAATCCTGTTTAGACCAGATATTGAAGGGGCTAAAAAAAATGCCGACATGAGCACTAGATGGACAGGACCACAAGAATCGAAGGAGGCTTCTTCATAGTTCGGTATTCACCGGATTTGTCCCTCTGATATTGCAAGAGTTTATATTCTGATGCTGTTTTAGTTTAACTCAACCATGAGAAAATTAGGTAAAACAGTAATAGCAGAATCTTATAATTGCCATATTTAATGTACATTCATTTTTGAAACCACCTACTTTGTTATGATCTCCTACTGAAGACTGTTAATGATTCCACTAGATTATCATTGTATTCATAAAGGTTATTCTTCCGGAATGTAAGGGAATTAAATTCTCAAAATCATACAGTAGATTCACAAAATTAAGCATCTTCTGATTTCGATAGAGGGTTCCAACTGACTCAAGTGACTTGGATATTCTGAAGTTAAGGGAGGATAAAAAGGGTGAAGATCCTTTTAGATTGACAAGTACTTATGCCTAAGATGTTGGTTCTGGGGGTTTACTTTTTGATAATCTCTGTTTACAGACTTAAACATAGCCATCATCTATTACTTATGTCGATAATGGGTGTTGGTGGGTGGAATAAAATGGTAGAAAACCATCTCTTTCCATAATCACATGGAATAACAGAAACCATCCCATAACCGAATGAGCAACGGAAAGAATTGATTCGGGTTCTTTCGCGTCCCATTAATATCAAACCATACAATATTAACCACAAAAAGTTAGTTAGACTTGTAAACCTTGTGAATACCAGATCAAACTGAAATGGGGGGGGGGGGGGTTGTGATTCAGTTCCCTTAATTTTGATGACTTCTACAAACCACACAGTCGTTTATAGTTTCAGCTTGCACCACCAGAATGTGGCCAGGTCTACCAAGACTGTAAACCCACGTACTCTGCAAAACAGGGATTAGTCTCCAACAAATAACAGTACACAAAGAGACACGATATACGTGGTTCACCTCACAGTATGTAAAGGCTACATCCACGGAGCAATACCCCTCGGGGTTTTGTATATGCCCAATACTCAACTCCAATACAATTAGTCGCCCCCACAGCTAGGATACCCCTTACCCTGCTTCAACCTCTCACTTTAGTGAGGGCAAGGACCTCAATCCCCAATACAAAATGGCCTCAGCCTTACAATCAATCAACCCAATTAACATATTTCAATCACAAACCCAACCCACAACAGATTACACTCTTGGTTGTACCCAATACATTTAAGAATAGAGAGTTAAACCTAGAACACTGGAGCAATGGTTTGTGAACACGTTTACATTCTCAAAGGCAAACTCCCAACTCTAAACGAATGTTGTGAGATTTTCAATAGAACGTATTAAGCACTTGAATCCATCACCAACAACCAAACCGATGTTCTCTGTCGATTTCCTTTGTGCCTATGCTTTCAAATCATGCCAAAATGGTAGAAGATGACTTCTCCTCGTTTTTCATTCTTCTCTAGGGCTCTAGATACATTTTTAGTCCACCCAAGAGAATATATATAGTATCTCAAGAGATTCCCTTCGGACCAATAAGAAAGAAGCAAAAAAACGCATGCCCAAAAATTCGCCCTACTGACCAACTGAATACTGTCTCCACAACCATATGCTGATCGACCACCGCTGCAAAATACTTGTTGCCAACAATGACAACACTGCACTACTGCCACTACAAGCGCCAAGAGCACTAACAAACCTGAAAAGCCTCAAGCGTTTCTCCTCCTCCAGCTAGTGATTCTTTCTCTAACGAGTACACATTGAAGGATGTTCTTGAACCTTTCTTGGTGCAACCTAGGTTCTCCAAGTCAATGCAAAAATCTCTTCAAAAACTTCAAAATACGAGGGTCTCAACAAACCCCAACTCTCAAAAGCGAGAGAGAGAGAGAGAGAGAGAGAGAGAGTTCGGCCAAGGAGGAGGGAAGACCAGAAAACCAGGCCTAGCTTGGCCGTGGCTCTCTCTTTGTGTTTATATAGGTGGGGCTCTAAGGAGCTAGGGGTGTTAATCGATCGATCTCGGCCGGTTTCGGTCGGGCCTTCATTGGTCTTACAAATTTGAGACCCTAGCTCGTGATCGCCCGATTAAAGAATCAGTCTCCATTTCTTTCCATCGTGACCGACTGGTAAATAGTTGGTCGGTTGCCAGGCTTAATCAGGCTCTGTCCTAACACATACAATTGGTATCTGCCCAGAAGATGAGAACTAGAAGAAGAACAATATAGTTGCAGCTGGATTGACCCTTTAGCTTGAAACAGATGCGGAAAGCCCCAGCTTTGTGAGGGTGAGAGGTGTTATAGCAGGCAGAGCTGGCCATGGCCATTAGATGAAAAAGACGTTGGCAGAAAGGCTTTACACGGGAAAAATGAGAAAATGGTTACGAAATTGTAGAACTCATTTCATTACTATGTCTGTTGCTAACCCTCGCTCCATATTGAAACAAAGCCCTAAACAACTTTGAAAGGCTGAACGAGGGATGGAAGGAGATTGCTGCAACTTGGGGAAAAATTCAAAATCTCAAACCAGAGGTTGCTGATGGTGTGAGTATGCTTAGGCTTTAGCGGTTATAATCGTTTTTCAAGTTTGTTGTCTTATCGTAGAGAGTTACAGTGGAAAGTTTATCTGATCTCGCTTCACGGAGTTAGTGGAAAGATGGGATGCAGAGAGAGAGAGAGAGAGAGAGAGAGAGAGAGAGAGATGGAGACGAGACAGATGGTAGCTGATCCACATTTTTGTACTCTAATAATTATGACTTTAGACTTCTGTTAGTAGATATAATATATTATAAATATAAAGCAATATATGTCACAATATGTATTCTGTCATTCTCATGCATTAATGTATTATATATTATCATGCCAATTGTCAAGTGCCTTTGTGCCAACCAACGCCCAAGGGTGTTTAATATCTTAATGGTTAAAACCACATCCATTGATAAACCATTTTGGTCAGTTGATCGGACTCTCATGCTGCACTGGAAAAGACCGATTATTAATCGATTGGTCCTTAAGGCCGGCACAAATATACTCGGGTTGTGTCGGTCTCGATTTTTGATCGATCGGTTTCGGTCGGCCCTGCTAGTGCGGGCTTGTAATTGACACCCCTATAAGGAGCCACTCTTGCAGTCCTTGTGAGAGTCTGACTCTCTCTCTTTGTCCACCAAGTTGACTTGAATTCCAACATCCATTTCTAGTGTGCTTCTAATTAGGGAAGAGGCAGAATCTAAAAAGGATCATGGAGTCGTGTACGACTCTAGTCCAAACTGACTTGCGGTGCCTCTGGCGCAGTGATATTTAGTACTAACTTGACCACTAGGCTAACTAGAAGTTGCATCTGGGCCTTTAGCTCTTCAATGTCTATACGGTTATCCTCCATATCACTCATTTTCGGCTCAAGGGGACTCGAAACGCGAACTATCCTCCTCCCAATCCTAGCCCAACTAGTTGTAGAACCGGTATTCTGCCGTCCTGAAGTAATGGTTCCTAATTAAGATAGGGTCACAATTAGGCCAAAAGGAAGTTTAGGAAGAACCTAGGCCTATGGCAAACCTCGTACCCCAAATACATCACTCTAAGGGAGATATGCAATATGATGTGCAAACAATTTCACAACAAGCATGCCAATCCCAAACATGGGTTAGTAAGTGTGGGTGCTAAGTTGATCAAGTTCTAGGTTGGCCCACATATCGAGGGTTGCATATTGGTGAAGCGGGCCCAAGATGAGATTATGAATAATCAGGCCGGTTAAGAAGAAGGTCAACAACGTGTTGGTTCGGTCACAAACAATATTACAGTTGGTGTGTCATCACCTAAGCGTTGGGCTTTAAATCCCTACATGATGAATGCTGGATTGAAGGTAATAGGATAAAAAAGGGTTCCCTTAGCAAGGTGCTCCTAGATACATCTCACCACTCCTACGAGTAAGATGATCAAATGGCATAATGGTGCAAGCCTCTTTGATATACCAAACTGTACGGTGCTAAGAGTTGTGGTTTCACCAAGGGTAAGTCACGTGTCTACACACCGGGCCCAGGGTTACGCCACGAGGTGTAAGAATGAGGTTAAATCACGCGTTGTTGGCATGACCAACAGTGTGAAAGTGTATGTAAAATATGATGCAATTTAGCTCACCAAAGTTAGCATCCAAAACACAATAAAAGAACAAAACATGTTATAACAGTACAATATATATGCCAAGCACATCAAAAGTTTGACCTCTTTTACACAAGTAAAAGTTTCTCCATTGGAGTCGTCACTATGAGGACAATGACATGGCAGGGGATCGCCGTATCCTCCACCTCATCCCTCCTTGGGGGGAAAGAGAGAGGCGAAGAGAATGTATGTAGGAGTCGCCACCTTGAGGAGGAGGGTCTAGGACCCAAAGTTATAAAAGTATGCCTCTCATGAATACGCCCTTTTGGGATAAATGGTCCTTTGGTCTGGGTACTGGTCAAGTTACAGTCCGAGGAAGGTATTAAGCACCCCAGTCCGCCCGAACTTATCGATCTTTCTATTGCCAGGTCGGGTAAGGCTATAACATGCTTTTGGGGGGCTGTAATGTAAAATACAAGGAAGAACGAAAAAATAAGAAATGATAAATAAGAGAAGATGAGTCGACATACCTAGAGGTTTGGCTGTATGGCAAGGGTTAGTATACAGAAAAGTAAAATAAACTCTACAAAGTCTATGATACATAGAAAATGACAATATCAGGACAACATCGGGTACGTAAGCAATGCAGGATTATGAAAGAGAGATTAGGGCGTAGATTACAGGCATGTTATGAAGAACGACCCAAGCATGAGAGCATAGAGAAATTCAAAATACATGGCATAACAATGAAACATACAAAGCTAAACTAAGGGTGCATGAGAAAGATAGGGGGACAAGTAAGACATGTAAGCACATGCAAACTTCATGATATGGACAAGGCATAAGGGAATCTTAGACTACAAGGGATGCGGGTCATGGATTAATACATGCACATGCAAGAAAACACAACAAAGAGGGGAAAGTGTGATCACCATCTAAAGAGATGGGATCACACTTCACCGGACATCCACAATAAATAAGTGCAATAAACAATAAAACTCGATTGGAACCCTCAAGAAAAAGAAAAGAAAGATTGCCTACCTAGTTAGAAGAAAATCGAAAGCCGAAAATGTGGAGGTTTCCCTTTTGTGACTTAGGAAATTCTTACGGGAGCAAGTATCACCACTTTTGGTGGCTTCTCTTGTCTCCTTGGATGCGACACTTTGTTGTTAAGCACCAAAATCATCGGATAGATGACTCTAAAATGTGACCTTAAAGCTTCAAGTATGGATGGTAACACTCAAGTGGAAGAGGAGGCAATAGGCTAAGGCCAAGTAGATGGCCAAAGACCAAAGACTCCAAGCACTAGAGTAGGGTAGCTGAACTTAGAGCAAGCAAGCACTAAATCAGCAAGAAATTTCACTAGGGACCAAGGGGACCCTCCTTAACGTGAGAGGGGGTGTATTTATAAATGTAGAGGGGTATGTGCACTCCCAAATTCATGTAAGGATGCTAGGTTTGATCTGTATCTTCGAAAGGGACTATCTTTGCATCAACTGTTTATTTGCCTTAGGGAATGTTTCTTAGGGGCCTAAGGAAGCCATTATATGCATCCAAGTTGCTAAAAATGAGCTAGGTTGCGAAACGAATCAAAATCGGAGCTAAACATGATAAGTTTAAACTTCTCGAATTTGCATAGGTTCAACAGTGAACTGGGGTTGAATCGACATCAAGGAGGGTTATGTTGACATTGAGTGGTTGTTGATGAACAACACTTGACTTTAAGGGGGTATTTTTGGGTGTTAGTATGAATGTTCTGAATGTCGAGGTAAGTTAGACAGTAGGAATGCTCTGCTCGACAGTCAACAGAAATATGTCGATGTCGATGGAGAATTGAGTCGATGTCAACTCTGGGTCTCTGAGTGTCGACCTAGGCTTCGGTGTCGACAAGGAGGAATTGGGTTGTTTGTCCAGGTTTTGTGCTGGGCTGGGCTAGGTCCAAGGGGTCTGGGTCAGGGGTAGCCTTTCCAGGGGGTCTTAGAGGGCTTGGAGGATTTGATTTGGGATCCGACAAGGGGTATCGACGATCAGTAAATGGATCCAGGAAGTACACACTGACGCTACATTCATAGATACAATGACTCTATGCCTTGGAGGGTGCTCATCATTGTCATGGAAAACCTTCGAGGGGGAGGACAAAATGAGGTGTCTACAAAGAGCCAGAAAGCTGCCTTGATTGAGATAGTTGATTTTCTAAGATTTATTTGTCATGCACACAGACTACCACTGGCTCTTATATGGATTCCCTTTAGCTACACTGATGAAGTTAATGATGAATTTTTAAGAGAAAATATGAGAGAGAGAGAGAGTAATAAAAGCATGATTGAGAAATCTATATTTTATATTAAGGAAACAACATGCTATGTTAATAATACTGAGATGCAAGGATTTGTGCATGTATGTACTGAGCATCACCTTGAAAAGGGTCAAGGTGTTGCTGAAAAAGCACTTGAATAAAATCATCCCTTCTGCTCCCCCGATGTCAAGGGATATGATATAAGTAAATATCTACTTGTACTTCACGCACGTAAGTTCAAAATGAATGCGACAGTTGCTATCAAGCTAAGGAGCACCTACACTGGTGCTGATGATTACATATTAGGGTTCTTTCTCCCATTCAACTGTAAAGGGAGTTCAGAGCAACATCTCTTGTTGAACAATATTCCCTATACCATGCAGAGGATTTGTAAGAGTTTGAGAACTGTTTCAGATGTGGAACTAGTTGGGCAAAAAGACGGTAAAAGATCAGGGACAAACTTCCCACCAACAACTGTGCCTGGAGAAACTCTCAACCAGCATTGCCAGATCTTGCTTTGGATTCTAACGAAAGGGTGACATTGCACATATCTAATCCTAGTAATAAAGTTATGGTGGCAAATGACCCTCATGAATATGTTGTGATCTTATCTGGAGTTACTTTTTCAATTAACAAATTTCATTTCTTCTAAAATTTCTTCGTTTGAATGATGGCATTTTAAATAGTAGGAAACTTTGTGTTCATACCACATTTGTGCTATTGATCTATGTAAATCCACTCAACTTCCTGGAATGTGTAAAAGTTAAGAAGAAAAGATTAGAGAGAATAGATTGGCTTGTTAATGGTGACAGAGGCCTTTGTTATTTATAGGTTGTATAATGGTTACAAATATAGTATGCTAAGTCACAATATAGTTAATCCTATATACATTGAATCTAGATGGGTATGTAACCCTTATCCTTAACACTCCCCCTCAAGTTGGTGCATGGATATCCTTCATGCCTAACTTGGATACAACATGATGACATAATTTAGATGTTAACCCCTTTGTGAATACATCAGCTAGTTGATCATCTGATGTGACGAATGGAATATAAATTGAGCCTTCTTCAAGTTTTTCTTTGATGAAGTGTGTGTCAATTTTAATGTGTTTGGTCGTATCGTGTTGGACTGCATTATGGGCTATACTGATTGTAGCCTTATTGTCACAATATAGACACATAAGACCTCCGTGAGTCACTCCTAGATCAACAAGCAATAACTTGTGACAAGTGAAGTCACATATACCTTGTGCCATTACCATGTACTTTGCTTCTGCACTCGATCTAGACACTACAGATTGCTTCTTATGACGTTATGTGACCAATACATATCCATATGTGTACTCATATGTGTACCCCAAAATCAACATGCCTAGGAGTACCCAATGCGATGACTATATGATAAGGGGCCCAACCTAAACCCTAGTCATGACTCCAATTTAAAGCATAGACTTATGGACACATAAAGCTCAAAAAGTTTATATCACAAGTGATAATATAAAAAAAAAAGTGGTTCAATTTAAACCATACCGGGTTTGATGGACACATAAATCCAACACTCTTCTACTTGTACATCAAATCCAATTTCTAATACATTTTAAACCCATGCCCTCCATGTGTTATTCAAACACTCCAGGAGATAAACCTTTTGTCATGGCATCAAACACATTTTTGGTAGTGTCAAATTTGGATAAACTCACATCGCCTAGATGGATAATCTCTTTGATGAGATGATACTTCTGCTGCACTTGCTTGTTCCTCTGATGAGCCCTAAACAATATAATAAGGGATTATGCCATTTGACAAGCTAAAGGACTACCTACAAATCTGATAAGAACTTCCTAAGCCAAATACCTTCTTTTTTCGCATCACAAATTGCAAGGTATTCGTGCTTCGGTAATGGAATATGCTATAGATTTTTATTTTACACTTCTTCAAACAATGACACCTCCTCCCATTATATATACCATATCAGACGTGGATTTTATATTTTGTCAATTTGGAAGTTTGAGTTTTTGTATCCCAAAATTGACTACTGATCACATCCATATACTAAGAAGTAATCCATAGTCCTTCTTAAGTACTTAAGGATATTTTTCACAGCAGTCCAATGCTTTTGTTCGGGGTTTAACTAGTAACAGCTCACAATACCCACTGCATAACAAATGTCTGGCCTTGTATATAACATTGCATAATTAAAACTCCCTACTGCAGAGGCATAGAGAATCCTTTTCATCTCTTCAATGTCTGCTTATAATTGGGGACATTGACATTTAGAATAAATGACTCCATGTTGAAAAGGAGCACTTCCTCTCTTAGAACTTTCCATACTAAATCTGGCAAAACATCCATCTATATAAGTGGATTTTCACAAGCCTAGCATCCATTTTTGGCGATTTTTAACAAGTTTGATCCCAATAATGTAGTTGGCTTCACCGAGATCTTTCATAGAAAAAGTAGTGGACAACCATGCTCTTTTTTGCTGAAGATCAGAAATGTATGTATTACTAAGAAATGAAAATATGGTACATAGTGTTTCAAAGAACTCCGCCCATCTCTAGTAATCTAGGGATACCCCAACCCAGAGATCTCCAGTGGACAACCATGCTCAACTGCTAAAAGAAACCCTTTATCATTTCCAATGAGCAGAATGTCATGCACGTATAATATGAGAAAACATACTACACTCCCACTGATTTTCTTGTAAACGCATGATTCATCCATATTTTGATCAAAACTAGACCATTTGATTTATTGATCAAATTTGATGTCCCAACTTTTAGAAGTCTGTTTTAGTCCATAGATAGACTTTTGCAATTTGGATACTTTTCCTTTTTCCTTAGTGGAATAGAAACCCTCTGGCTATTGCATGTAGATTTTTTCATCAAGAAATCCATTAAGAATGCAGTCTGCACATCCATCCGCCAAATTTTGAATTTCGTAATCATAGTATGCATCAATTGACAATAAAATCCTAATGGATTTCATCATCACTACCGGAAAAAGGTTTTCTCATAATCAATACCCTCTTGATGGGTATATCCTTTTGCCACCAGTCTCGCTTTGAACCGCTTAACCTTTCTATCGAGTACCTTCTTCCTCTTGAAGATCTACTTACATCCAATGGGCTTTACGCCATATGGTGCGTTGACTAGAGTCCAGACCTTATTGGATTGCATTGAGTCAATTTCAAAGCGCATTACTTTCAGCTACTTAGTGGCATCGACATCCTTAAGTGCCTTAGAGTATATTGCCAGATTATTATCTGACTCAACTGAAACCATGTGGAACTCTTCCACAATCTTATCTTCTTTAGTAAGAAGAGTAAATCTAGTGGGTGATCTGATAGTCTTCCCACTACATCAAGGCTCTTGAGGTGTGTGAATATCAGTGGGTGTGTTTATTGGTCTCACTTTTAGAAGTAAAGTTTCTAAGTTATCCGATAACTCTTGAATGACTACAGGTTCATTTTTCTTGGCCATTAGTTCCTCCTCAAGAAAAGTAGCATGTTTACTTACAATGAGCTTTTGGTCAACTGAGTTATAAAAATAGTAACTTCTCATGCCCTTAGGGTATCCCAAGAAGTAGCATCTTGAAGGCTTGGATTCAAGTTTGTCTGTCTGTTGCTTTCGCACATGTGCGATGCAACCCCGTACCTTAAGATGTTGTAGGCTAGGCTTTCTCCCTTTCCACAACTCAAAATGTGTTTTAGCCACAAACTTTATTGGAACCTTATTCAAGATGTAAATAGCTGTCTCTAGGGCAAAACCCAAGAAAAAAAGAGGTAGCTCACTATAACTAATCATGGTCTGAACCATATCTAATAAAGTTCTATTGCATCGCTCGGAGACACCATTTTGTTGTGGTGTTCCAGGGTTTGTTAATAGATTAAAAATCCCTTCTGATGTGGGATATTCTTTAAACTCATCTGATAGATACACTCCACCATGATCTAATCGTAAGGACTTAAAGCGTTTATCCAGTTGTTTTTTGACTTTGGCCTGAAATTCTTTGAACCTTACAAAGGCTTCAGATTTTCTATCCATATCTAGAGTAGTTATCAGTGAAGGTTATAAAGTTCTCAAATCCACACCTACCTTATATGTTAATGAACATCAATGTGTATCAACTCTAACAAATCTGTGGCTCTAGTACCTTAATTGCTAAAAGGTTTCTTGGTCATCTTATCTTAGAGGCATAACTTATAGGTTAGGAAAGATTTGACCTTTAGAATTCCTAATGGTCCATCCTTTACTAACCTACTGATTCGGTCCATATTAATGTGACATAATCTCAGATATCATGTAGAGTTCATTGAAGCTGATTTACGTTTCAGATCAATACTTGAAACCACATTCATTTTAACAGGAGTATCTAAAAAGTACAAACCATTTTGTAAAAATCCAGATGTCACAAATGAATTTTTATACGAGCACCTAATTTAAAATTAAAGGAAAAACTGTATTCATCCAAAACTAATTTTGAAAATGACAATATATTCCTCTTAAAAGAGAGAATATAAAAACAATTCTTTAAAACTAAATTACTAGAATCAAATTCTAAAACCATTGTTCCTACAACCATCGCCATGGCTTCAGCTCCAGTGCCCATATGTAGACACATCTCATTTCTTTTCAAATGTTTTTTTTGTCTCTTTGAACCCCTGCAACAAATTACAAATATGAACAGTGGATCCAATATCCACCAACTAAGAATTGGAAGGTTCAAAAGACAAATTTGACTCATAAAGAACATTTACATCATATGTACCTTCTTTAGGAGTCTCTGATTCTTTTGGCTTCTTGTTCTTTATAGTTTCCAGGAAGGCACAATAGTTTCTTTTCCAATGAGCATCCTTCTTGCAATATAATCACTTGCCTTTTTTGCTTTCTTATTGTCTGTATCCCCATTTTGGGTTTGAGGGCCTTACCCTTCTTATCCTTCTTCTTCTTCCCCTTGGAAGAAGGCTTGATATCAATAGCATTGACTTCAGGCTTATCCTTTTTTTAGAGTTTTCTCTACCTTGACCAACATATTGGCCAACACAATGAGCTCCAATTCCTTTTCATTGATATTGTATGATACGAGAAAAGGAACAAAAACAGATGGTAGGGAATTCAAGATCACATTAGTCTTGTATAATAGGGTGAACACTATCCTCATGGATTCTAAATTTTCATATAGATTTATTATTTTCATGACATGATCCATCACTGGAGTCCCCTAAGACATCTTTTTATTATGGATTTGACTCACAACTTCATAGTGAGCATGAGTGTGTTGCTTGTTGAACAGTTCAAAAAGCATATCCATCTTACTCCCAATTGTCTTTATGTTTTTGATCAAATCAACTATTGATTTATCCACCGACTCGAGGATGTAGAGTGAAGGCTTGGAGTCCTTACTTGGAAACTTAGTAAGTTCGGGAACGGCAATTGAACAGAACGAATATGTTCGGCAATTAAACGGACTAGACGGCAATAATACTTTTCAAAAATCCGGCGTAATAAAATGCATACGAAAATAATACGATACGTGTCTAATACGACCGCTCTATAAGCAAAAATACTGGCATATATTCACTATGTAATAGACACGCACCACCTAATAAACAAAATAATAGCATAAAGACAATGATTTTATCAAAGAGAAACCTCACAACTAAAATAAACACAATATAATATCCCCTATTACATCTCATAAGATTATCATTTAGCAAATCAAAATATCAATAAAAGTATCTTATCAGACAAAAAAAAATAAGACATAATATGTTCTAAAATTCATCTCTAAGGTGAACTAACATCTACAATGGAAGTTCAAAAATTTATAGTCATATGTAGAGCTCATATGACCTGCTGCCAAGCTTGTGCTTAATGGTCTACTACTTCACATGGCATTAGAATTATAGTCAATAAAGGGTTCAATTTAAACCAGACTGGGTTCGATGGACACATAAATCCGACAATGGGCACCATTAGATGAGCACAAAACCATGAGAATCCAGGTGGGCTTCTTGATAAAATTCTGTTCAAACCAGATTGTGTCCCTTTAACTTTGCCAAATTCCAGATTCTGACATTAGTGTTACTCCAACAGAACTTCCATGAGAACTTTAGTTTAGTGCAACAATTATTAGAGATTCTTATAATTCATAATACAAATGCCACATTTCTCATCACTTGCTTCACATTCATTTGAATTCCCAACTTTGTCTGATTCTTTTAATGCATGATCCTCATAAGGGTTATGTTTCCAGAATGTAGGTGAAGGAATCAAATAAGCAAAACCATAACCTTTGATTCACAAAGCATCTTCTGATTTAGCTAATGGGTTCCAAACTTCCAACTGACTCTAGTGGCTTGAATATTCCAAACAGATCAAAATGTAAAAGGATGTCTGAAATCAATTTGTATAGTTGAGTGGATTCTGAAAGTAACTACACATGAGTATCTCAGGGGAGCCTGGAAAATAGATATTTTGGTGTCAAGGGTAGCTAGCTTCAATCTCAAGACACATGGTGGGGGAACCTTGTCAGGTGCTTCCTTATCCTCCAGGTTGCACAGAGAAAGTGACTACTTTATAGGTCCACCCACACTCCCACAGAGGAGACAAATAGTAAACTTTTCTTTTGTTTTCACTGTATGTGTGTAAACAACAAAACCAGAGGATCTGCAGTGATAAAGAGTGAAATATATAAACATAACTGTGTGTTTTGGAAACAAAAGTGTCAATTGTCTTTATTTGATTTTACTGTGTTCAAACTACTAGTTGGATTCTCTTTTCTTTGTTTTTTTTAACCCTGTTCACCAAAGAAAAATATATTTTCTTTAAGTTTAGGAAACAAAGCAAATCATATGCTGCATTTAAAAGTTAACTTAGCCTTTGAGTTTTAGTATTTCATATTCAAACCATACTTTAAACCCAGTTGAAAGATTGGGTTTATGTTCTCAAGTGACTTGGACTAATTTGGCAAATTTTGTATGGAGTAAAGACACTAGTTGATGTCATCCACAATGATGTGTAACAATAAGATTACAGAGAGTGGGAACCACCATTTAGTGGAGTTCCTACAAGTAGATTTAAAATCTAAATCACCTGATTTGGATGATCTTTGTGTCAACTCAACATTAGTAACTTCTATCTATCTAGATTATACTTGTTTGGCAAATGGGAAAAGATTTTTATATATGTTCCATTTCCCTGCAATGTATTGCTGGGTTAGAGATTAGAAGGTATTGATCAGTTGGAAGTAGTAGTTCCAAGAGTCTTCTGCTTGTGCTGGACCCTGGACCCCTTCCATTTTGTTGCTTAGACTGTGCTGTTTCACTCTTATTTGTGTGATAGTGACATAGCTGTGCCAAAATGCCTTGTGTCACTTCATTTCCTAAGCATGTCACATGCTCTTCCTTTGTAATCATCTGAAGAACTAGAAATTTACCTCAATAATGGTGTAGATCTGTTTGATATAGAACCAAATCTATCAATGTCTCATCATTCTTCTTTGGTGTCTTTACTTTGATTTGGGAAACTAGTTCTTAGGGAACCAGAGTGGCATACAACCTCAAATCTATACATTTATGATTGTCTTAAGAGAAAATTCTTAAGAGTTACTGAAATGTTGGGTTTTCCTTCCATTGGTTAGTTTAGAAGTCCATTGCTTGGATGATTATGACTACTTAAGCAATGTATTTATTGGCCATTAGCAATTAGCCACTTCAATAAATCTTGATGATTACAAATTAAGCTGGGAGATAAGCTTGAATTAACAAGAAATTATTTGCCAAAGAATGCAAATTAGTTTGATATCTAATAATAACCTTTCATCTGTTGAAGAGTCACTTATGGGCCATTGAGCGCATTTAGATTGCCTAGTCTTAATCAATGACAAATTAACTCTGTCCTTGGTTCATATAACATCCACATCTTTACTTCTATAATGGATATGTATAATGATTTATCTTTCGTCATCTTTTCTTTAAAATATCATCTTTTCTTTAGGACCTTGTTTTCCTACACCGGCGTTAAGGAAAATTTTTATTCAAGGATACCCAAATTTATCAAATGGCAAGTCAAATCGAGCTGAAACTTTATGGATAAAGATCGCGAGATGCGGAAAGGAATACGTGATTGAATTTGAGACTAAAATTTGACATATGAACTATTCACTCAATTCTTTTGCTAGGTGTGAGTGTGAAAGAGAGAGATTCTTTTCTAAACCATCGCGAGGGAAGACATTTTTTGTTTTTGTTTTTTTTTTTGGGTAAAACACAACCCTTAATAATTTTTTAGGGTTCTATCATTTTGATATGTTTTACCATTTATAGAAACATAATTGGGTTGTCTCTAAAAAGTGGGAAGTGATGCAAGAAACTGATCGAATCAGGTAAACAACCCTTTCAACTACATTTAGCTAGAGCACCATTAATCCATCACTGTAAAGTTTTAAATGGTGTGGAGAAATCCAAATCTTTGTAAAGGAAAACGGATTATCAAAGTAGTAAATTAAGGATTAAAGCAGAAGGCTTTAAGTCAGCCATCAAGGTAACCCAATTTAGCCAATTGTTCTAAACAACTAAATAGCTATTGTATGGAGAAAATGACATTAGTGATCCACCAAAGAAGCTATGTGGTGGAAAGCTTGTTCTGATGGAAACAACACAGCAGCCTGGTAAGTACGAAAACTGACTGTGGATCAAAAGAGAACCTCAACATTGGGAGGTAAGGGGTGGATCTCTCTCTCTCTCTCTCTCTCTCTCTCTCTCTCTCTCTATATATATATATATATATATATATATATATATATATGGAAGAGTCTGATCATGCCACCAAGATGCGCATCATGTGTTATCCTCTCTCTTCCCTCTTTGGGAAAGACCCCCATGTCCTCCCGTGTCAAACCCTATGATTGATGTATGCCACTAACTTACAGAAAGCTGGCGGCATATATATATATATATATATATATGACAAGAGAATGCTAATTGGTCGTGTAGTCACTGCACCAGCGTGGGGCCCAATGAGACCATGTACTAAGGCATTGGTGTGGATGAGATTTTCGATTTCACTGGGGATTAAACAGTCTTTTCATGTGCTCCTCTGTTTGGGTGCTGGAACCACATGACGATTAGCATTCTATATATATAGAGAGAGAAAGATAAAAGTTCTTTTGGGGGAATGTACCGCCCACATCCAAACATAGAAGGGGGGGGAGAAATGACAACACCGTCCCCCATGATGCCAATGCATGTGTTCTTATTGGTCCCTATGCACCCATGGGCCACACTCCCCTACAAAAAACACTAACCCATATTTATATATATAGGAAAGAGAACACTACCTGGTTACGTGTGATCCCTGTGACTGGGCCGATGATCTTTCTATATATATAGAGAAAGAATGTCAATGTAGTGTTTGAATAGATCGTGTGAATATGTGTTGTAACTTGTAAGGTTTTTTCTTAAAAAAAAAAAATCTGAAGATTTTGGTGCTCCCTTATCCGAAGGATGCACGATTGAAAAGTCAAGTAATTAGACGTCATGGTTCCACTTCCACCCAGTAGGGAACAAGTGCTGTTTCTACTCTCTCTCTCTCTTTCTATATCTCTGATTTCATATAAATTGTGAGAAAAGATTCCAACATACTATATCTTAAGTTCTCAAACTCCATTTGAGGCCCCTATAGCTTCTTTTTTCGTATTTCTTAGATTAAATTATACGCCATCTAGACCTCCATTAATTTTATGACCCGAATTCCACATTCTCGAGCCATTCACTCACTTAAGTGCCCCCTCCCCCTAATCTGTTATTTTAAATCCTCACCTTTTAACTGTGAGATATGATCTTATTCCCTTGTATAAAGCAGTGGATATTGACTATTTCTCGACCCGATCCGACCCGACCCACCAGAGTGTCTAAAGTAAAACCCTGGTTGGGTTGACATAATATAATCTATCTTAATTTTCCATAACAAGAGTATGGAGTTAGCTAATTAGTTGGGCTAATCTGTCTTAACTTCCATTTTGGATTTGGGTTTGGATAAGCATATTCAATTTATCTCTGATAATTTGGTAGGTAGGGGTTACACCAAATGGAAAAAACCCATTAGCGCCCCTGGATTAGGGCTTAAGATTTGTAATTATTGGGAAATAAAGCTAAACCAATGTGGTTTCAGGACATGAAAGCCGCCAAAATTAGTCATGGTGGTGGTAACCCACCAAATTGAGTATTTAATTATAAAGGCCAAAAAAAAAGTGTATCCCATATGGATTATATCATATAGAATGCCGTATCTGGATTAAATTGATTAATCTATATGACTAATTAAAAAAGACAAAAACAAAAAAAAAATAAAAAATAAAAAGAGATTATACGTATACCCCCTCTTCCCAAAAGTAAAGGAGAAAAAAAATGATAGAATATGCTAGAGGAAAGTAATGGGAGAGAAGAGAGTGACGTTTACTAACTAAAAACATAATCTGTTTAATTAATTTGATAAGTGGGGTTTGGTTTTAATTAAACTTTTTTCTTTTTTTAATTTCCATGTTAATAATGTTATAATTATTCTAATCCATTTTATATAGTGCCTCTTTGGTTAGCTTTGGCAGTATTATTAGATAATGGATTTAAGTGGAATTTTTTTTAATTTTTAGGGGAGTGTTTGGATATATGAATTAATCTGTCCTAGCAAGAGACACAAATTTCACAAAAACAGACACAGAGACACGGTTAAAAGGAATATCCGATTGTGTTGTCCTTTGGCGTGTACGTTGGGTGGGTGTTGTTGATAAGACTTCAGTGGAGGAGGTGGTGGGTCCCACCCTCCAGTGTTAGTGCTCTGCTCACTGTACGGCTTCCTCTACAAATGGCTAATGGCGTTTCTATAATTGATTATTTGTGGACCCCACCGGTGGTTCACTTTTGAGAGAAGGGCTCAGGTGTTCTAGTCATGAGGGCCATTCACCCACGTAAGCCCACTAAGTGATTCTTCTTTCTCGCTCTCTCTCTTTATATTTATGTAAGACAATCTGAGCACTAGCAGTAGAGCAGTAGAGCAGTAGAGCAGTAGAACAGTAGCAGAGCCTTATCCTTTAGAGGGGTTTCTGGTTCATTGAGTGGTGAACCGGAATCTACCCTCTTGGGTGAGTGCTCAGATCGAGGAGGAAAGAGGTATAGAGGAGTACCTGAGTCTTCTAGTTTTTTTTATATCTATTAAAGGCATAAAAATCCAAGAATTTGGCAAGAAGTTTTAATTAGTATTGCCAAACAAGATTCTGATCAAATACTTATGCTTCAACAACCTAAGAAGGATTATCTAAGAAGGCCATTGCTTGAACTTTGGATTAGGTCATCCATGACCCATATCATGAAGTGATATTGAGTAGATTATACAATCTAGAAAAAAAAGGGCAAGAGTTTTTAATGGGGGAGCATGGCCTATACATATGCGAAGGGCCAATGGAAGTGCGCCCGACGGTATTAACGCCTTTCATAGAGTGGGGGCGGTCATTCTGCCCTTTAACAGAGAACATTTCCTTTCAATAAAAAAAAAAAAAAATGATACTTGATCACGTGGTCCACTAGCTCCTATGTCTAGACACAATAACACACGAAAGTATCACGTTAGTTCATGGAAAGATATGAATCCTGTCCAAGACGATGCTTACGCATGCATTCTCATACGCTGGCACATATTTTATGTATTTCTACTGTTAATGTGTTGCGAAAGCATGCGTGATGCATACCAAGTTACATAAAAAAGGGGTTATCTCTACTTTCATAAAAAGATAAAGAGAGAAGTTATCTATACGAGACCAATCATGAAAAAGATAAAGGGATCCTACAAAGCCCTCTTTCAATTCAAATGATTGGCCCTCGCAGTGGCCCATTCCTGCAAGCAAGTTGCACAGGATCCTCGATTTTTGTTTGTATTATACAGAAAATCCAATCACGTGCCTCAAAAAAGAATCATTTATATATTATTAATTCTTCAGATTCCATTTCACTCACTATGATTAGTCAATGGAGATCCCCTTAGAAGACTGCATGGGATGTTGTGGGCACCTGCCAAAAGAGAATCTCTACGGTTACGTCAACAGTGAAGGGGGTTCACGAAAACGGCTTAACTATATTTGGGGGCGTTTCCCCGTATCAAAGACAATAGAGGAAGAGATGACGTGGCAGGACGAATCTACAAGTGCGCGTTACGCACAGTGTGCCGTATAACAGAAGCAGCGAAAGCCAAGAGTTTCGTCAGAACCATTTATATATAGTTTTTGAGTTAGAAAAAGACAGGAAAGGAACTGACAGGTCAGATTGCATGATAGCGAGAGAGAGAGAGAGAGAGAGAGAGCGGAAAATGCGGAATGCGTGGATTCCAAAAACAAGCTCTCCTCCACGTCAGCAATTAAAGAAAAAGAAAAAGAATAAACATTAGCTTCTGTTCTTCGCTGCGTGCCACCGGACAATGAAGGCTGTTTCTACTTTTGACGCCGTTGGAAACCGCGCCACCGGTTTGGCCCTTTTTTTTTTTTTTTGCCTTTTGTTAATTTTTATATAAAGAGGTTTGGCCCTTCTCCGAGTTATTTATAAGGGAATTAGTTTTCTATCTCGGCGTGGCAAAGTAGTTTTCTGTCTCGATGTGGTCTATGCCAGCACTCTCATGTGTTTCTCTCTCTCTCTCTCTCCTCCTCAAAATAAGGGGGTAGAGGTCTTTTCAAATGAAGAGGAGAGAAGAACACTCATGAGAACACTCCTAGACAAAGAAATTTCTCCTTTTATATATATAGGGAGGGGGATTGCTGTTAGGCTACGTGGACTACACCAGTGTGAGGGTATCCAGTAGGGATGATGTTTCTCATTTCACAAGGGTGGTGGGAATGGGATGATCATTTCACTCTTCTTGTGTTTGGGTGCAAGCACCACGCAACTTCACATTTTTTCTTCTTTTTTTTTATTATTCTTTTATATCTAAACCGCCTGTTTCTATCCAAAATTGGGAGAGGGGGTACAATAATGTCTCGAGTATTAGTACACATGTACACGGGATGTGTGGCAATACAATGAGGGCATTAGATTGATTGAATTGGACTCTTAAATTTGACATGTGACTAATTTAGACCATGACCTCTCTATCCAATGGTTGAAATTTACACATCATTTGTCCACGTGTTATAATAAATATCTTGTGACATTTAAAAGTCGAGGCACTGTCAAATCTAATAAAGATTGTTTTTCTCTTCTACCTATGAAATAAAGGTTGGCTAGCAATTGTAACAAAGCAATTTCTGCAAAGGAAGTTGATACAAAGATGTGAAATTCATTTATTAAGATCTTTCTTGGCTTCTTTTCGCATTATGTCATCATGTAATTGTGTGGTATAGTGCCGAACAGGCATATCTTGGTCGGACTTTTTGCAATTATGCTCTTCTAGGGGATGATATCATCATAGGATACGATAAGATTGCGAATTTTCCTTCATAAATTGTGATAAGTTATAGGCTTAGTTTGTTTTTCACGAAATGAAAATGTAAGAAAAGAAAATTAATATTATTTTGTATGATTTTGTTGTCTCTCCATTTTTTGTGACCATTTATAATGTGATGGAAAATTCGAATTCAAAATTTGAAATCATATCATGAGAGACTTAAATTTCTCTCATAGTCACAATATAAATCTCAAGGCGAGGGCGAGAAAACCGAGTTTTTACAGAAAAAATGTCATCAACTTTTCTCTTTTTAAGTTTCACCACAGTATTTTAAAGAAAGCAATCTCATATTTCTTACGATTCAATGTCTTAAAACAAACATCTATGATCATTGATCTATATTGCATGGGTAAATTATCCCTTGATATAACTTTATAATCTTTACATGTTAACCTATCAACTATTATAGTTAGAAAATGTATAACTATTATTTTGCTCACTTTTAAAGGTTATTAAATGGCATTTTCTCCTTTTAAGCAATTTTTAACCCAACTCAACTCAATTTAGTCTTATCCTAACCAAATGGGATTGGTTACATAGATCCTCTTTAGCCAATCAACACTTTCAAAGTCATACTTGTTACCGGTCCTAAGCTATGTATATTTTCCCTCATTACTTCTAGATTTAGTTTAGTGAGGCTTCCCTCTAGCACTTTTAGCGCATCTCCAATCTAAATAATTTCTTTTTTAGTAGAACCAATCTGAATAATTACACTCATTCTTGTTCTATTCATTCGAAGGTCTCTACTGCACATGTCTATGTCACCTCAAACAACTTTTTTTTTCTTCAATTTATCAAGTATCAGTGCTACTCCTAAATTAGTTATAATTTGTTCATTTTTATTTTATCTTTTTTTTTTTTTTTTTTATAATTTTCCACTCATTTAATTCAACAACATCATTTCAGCTACAATAAGTTTGTTCATAAGTAGTCTCTTTACCGCTCAACATTTAGCTCCATACATTATTATTGATCTTATAATTATCATATACACATGTTTTCTGAGTTTTAATAAAATAAAATACATCGATCACACGACACTCTAGAAGACTATTGATAAATTATGCCCGCCATAGCAAAATATAAAACTATAGTTTCTTTCTCATTCCTATTTCAAAAATTCATATCCTCCATGAATTACTTCTTATCTTCTATTACCTCTTCCAACATATCCATTTATATCCCCTATTATAATAATCTTTCTCTTGGACTAATTTCTTAACTAATCTATCCATGTGTTTCAAAAAGAAAAAATGTCTCTTAGTATTTTCATATAATTCTCTTTGAGGTGCATAAGCACTAATTATATTGATTATCTCTCCTTAATACAAGTTTGATAGATCTTAATGATCTTATCCTACCACTAATTTTTTAACTTATACTCTTATTCTTTCCACATTTCTATTATTCTGTCCCCAGTATACCATTGTTTATAATCATCTAATTTCTTAGCCTTTTTTGTATACAAGCTATGTTAATTTTTCTTTTTCTCATTATATCTATCAATTTTAAATTCTTTTTCATCTAAGTTTCTATGTTCCACATTGTTAATATAAATTTACACTTTTGCACTAGCTTCTTTACCAGCACTCACCTATAGAGTGAGAACCTTTGCCTCCTTTTCATTACATGCAACCGGGTGTTGAAGCAGTGCGTTACTTACATGGGATATACTAGCTAACCCTTGTTCACTATCCACTACACCCGATCATAGTGCTATATGATCTCATGAGAATGCCCTTGCATAAGGTAGAAAATATATCTAGGACCTATGCTAAAAGGTTTGGTTAAGATTTTTACAATGCTAACTTTCGACATGACGTACCAACCCTCCTAGCCTCTTTTATCTAGGTTAGTGATTGACAACATAAAAACATTGGTAGAGTTAATTGCTTTTGACATGATTTGAGTCAAAGAGGGGGGGGGGGGGGTTTATAATTGTGATATTTTCTTTGTGATACATTCAATATAAGAGGTAGGAGGTCTCATTGTAATTGTGCTCTCCCCTCACAAAAAACAAATACTTGGAAGACAATCTAAGCAAAACCTTATGTCAAATTGACTAGGAAGAATAATGATGATGATAATGAGTAATGATTATTAACAACTGTAATTTTCATGTTAATAGTGATATACCTAAAATCGACCTGCCTATTACTTTCTCTAAACCTTTTATCCTGTTGTCCGGATTATGACCTAAGCATTAGAGGGCCTTCAGTGGAGTCCAACTCTGTCCCTCTCTTGTGCTCATTCTCTGGTTTCAGGTGGTGTGCAGGTCTTCAGATGACACATCATCTATTCAGATTTTAGCGACAACAAATAGAAATGTTAGAATTAAAAAAAAAAACTTTGGTTGGATACAAATGTTTTAGAAGTGCATCATGACAAACATATTCTTTTCACACCCACTCTATAGTTCATAAACATGGCGTAGAGCAGACAAGGCCCTGAGAGTAAAGACAATGGCAAATGAAGAATACTTTTGTTTTATTTTTTATTTCCTTTACATTTTTGTAAATGAAACCAATTTATTTTGAATTGATATCTAAATTAGGTTCATTTTCCATGTGATGTAAGGAGAAGAAGATGTTCTAAAAAATAGAAGAACAAGATGACTGTTATGTGCAATAGTCTCACATCGGTCCCATAAGGGCTTGGATGTGGGCATATATAATATTGGGTTCCCTCTCCTTGTAAATCGATTTATGAGGGTGAGTTCTTCCAATCATAACATTGGTGCTTTCATTGACCCGTCCTTTGCGGTTGGCTACTTGGGAGGGGCGACCTGGTGCTAGAGTGTGAACCGCTAGGAAAGGGTTACCTACCGCTGGGATAGAGTCTTGGAGTAGAGTGGAGCTGCCTAGAAAGGGCTACCTAATCCGGAGTGGGCCGACAAGGACGTCGGCCGTTAAAGGGTGGGGTAATGTTATGTGCAATAGTCTCACATCGGTCCCATAAAAGATTGGATGTGGACATATATAATATTGGGTTCTCTCCCCTTGTAGACCAGTTTATGAGGGTGAGTTCTTCCAATCGTAACAATGACTTAAGTACATAATGTGTGCATATCACAATTTTGTTTTTTCTTTTGGGTAAGGGCATATCACAATTAACACTATATAGTATCGTTTCTCTGATACAATAAAATATTTAAGTAAAAAAATAATTATTATTACGTGGCTTTTAGTAAACGTTATTAGTTATGCACCATGAGACGAAGAAAAGTTTTGAAAAACTTTGTTATGGTCAAATATTATAATTTATATTGGATCTCTTGTGCTTGATACATCCAATATTCACCGGGCCAATCAGCGGCCGCCACGTGTCATAGGGCGACCGGCTCCAGAACCAAGGGGAACGAACCGGGGTCCCAGCACCCGAGCGCGGCCAGTACCCAAGCGCGGCCACACCCAGGCGCGGCCTGCACCAGGCGCGGCCACACCCAGGCAGCCTCTCACCCAGGCACGGCCCCACCCAGGCGCGGCCACACCCAGGCACGGCCACCACTCAGGCGCGGCCTCACCAAGGCGTGGCCACACCCAGGCGCGGCCTCTCGTCCAAGCGCGGCCTGCACCAGGCGCGACCACTACTCAGGCGCGACCTCACCTAGGCGCGGCCACATCCAGGCGCGGCCTCTCACCCAGGCACGGCCACACCCAGGCACGGCCTCACCCAGGAGTGGCCACCACTCAAGCGCAACCTCACCTAGGCGCGGCCACACCCAGGCGCGGCCTCTCACCCAGGCGCGGCCTCTCACCCAGGCATGGCCTGCACCTAAGCACGACATCGTGGAAGCAGACGTGACGTGCACGGACATTGGGCTACTCATCTATGACCCAATTGTATCACTACAGACTCATGTCACACACCCACAGGCACAGCCATCCCAGGCGTAGCCTCACACCCGCAGGCGGTGGCCACCCAGGCGCGGCCTCACGCAGGCGCGGCGACCCAGCGGCTTCACGCACGCAGGCGCGGCCACCCCAGGAGCGGCCTCACGCCCCACAAGCTCGGCGACCCAGGCGCGGCCTCACACCCCACAGGAGCGGCCTCACTCCTGCAGGCGCGGCCTCACCTAGGCGCAGCCCTGCATAAAAAAAAAAAAAAAAAAGGAAAAAGAAAGAGAAGGGGTCGAACTTACCTCAAGGGGAAGGCGATCGCACGGGGAGGCAGGCACACGACGACGCGGCCACACCACTGGCATGATCAAGTGACAGAGACCACCAGAGGCAAGGCACTCAAGCCAAACACCACTGAAGCCCTCCCAGCAAACAAGACACCAAGTGAGCACAAAGCAAACACAAGGACCCAAAATCAAGCAAAAATGGATACTAGTCTAGGTGACCCAAAGACAAACACATGGTGGGCACCAAAAAGAGGACAAAAAACAAGAAAGAGGAATGAGAAGTGAAAGAAGAGAAAGTGAAGGAGAAGGACATATGTCTACAAAAAACAAAAGATGAAAAAGTGCAGGAGGAAAGGTTTGAACCCCCAACCTCTCCTACCTCATTACTAGATTTACAGGCAAGCCCCGCAAGGAAAGTCTATTCGCAACGGACTCCTCACTATGTAAAGGCATCTACTCTCTTGGACATCCTATCCCAAGAGAGTGGGGGGCAAATGATACATCCAATATTCACCGGGCCAATCAGCGGCCACCACGTGTCACAGGGCGACCCGCTCCAGAACCAAGGGGAACGAACCGGGGTCCCAGCACCTGGGCGCGGCCAGTACCCAGGCGCGGCCAGCACCCAGGCGCGGCCTGCACCAGGCGCGACCACACCCAAGCGCGGCCTCACCTAGGCGCGGCCCCACCCAGGCGCGGCCACACCCAGGCAAGGCCACCACTCAGGCGCGGCCTCACCAAGGCGTGGCCACACCCAGGCGTGGCCACACCCAGGCGTGTCCTCTCGTCCAAGCATGGCCTGCACCAGGCGCGGCCACACCCAGGCGTGACCACCACTCAGGCTCGACCTCACCTAGGCGCGACCACATCCAGGCGCGGCCTCTCACCCAAGCACGACCACACCCAGGCGCGGCCTCACCCAGGAGTGGCCACCACTCAAGCGCAGCCTCACCTAGGCGTGGCCACATCCAGGTGCGGCCTCTCACCCAGGCGCGGCCACACCCAGGCGCGGCGTCTCACCCAGGCATGGCCTGCACCCAAGCACGGCATCGTGGAAGTAGACGTGACGTGCACGGACATCGGGCTACTCATCTATGACCCAATTATATCACTACAGACTCATGTCACCACCAGGACTCTAGGCCACCGCTTAGAAGTCATGTCACCCAGACGGATTCAAGCACCAATGACGTTATCACCACACGCGGGAATCTATCCACCAAGGATCTTGATACCACCAGGACACTCCCTCCCACGGGGAAATGGCCAATCAGGATAGAGCCCCGTTACCCAGGGCCTCAATCCACTCAACGGCACACTCGCCATCAAACTGGGACTCTCCACACCGCCATATACTACTATAAAAGGAAAGGTACACCACCCTTAAGGGGACATCTAATCTCATATTGAATAATCACTATTCATCTATTTATGCCAGGAGATCTAACTTTGGCATCGGAGAGCCCTAGGCCGGGACCACACCGGTTCTCTCTGTTGACCCCTTTGGTCCACTTGTAGGTGACGACACTCGCAGGACCGCTCAACGATTTCTTGACGCAACAATGCTATTAAAAGGTTAATCAAATTGTAAAATCTAAGTTACATCAAACTTTGAAGGCATCTTGCACCGAAGAAAAAAAAAAAAAAAAAAATTTTAGGCACCGTTTGCATAGGATTCCAATTCTAAAGAATTTGAATAGTTTAGTTAATTCTAGGCTGTGTTTTTCTCAATCTAGAATGAATTCTGAAGCGGAGAAATAGAAAAAACTTGGGCTATGTTTGGTATGCATTCTCAGAATATATTTAAGGTCTAGAATACATTCTGAAAGATGATTTTTCTCTATTTTCTCGCATTCAGAATGTGTTTTGTTGTTGGTGAAGCTTGATTTTGGCCAGAAAGTGCGGTTGAGATCTTCAGAGGGTTTTTTGGCCTCGAAACGACCTCGAAATTGCGAAAAATGACGTACATTGCTGCCAAAGGCTAGGTGTTGTGTTGGGCTCGTCGAGATCTTTGAAATGAGTACTTTAGAGCCATATGTTATGTTTTGGTCCGGTCCTATTTTTTTGACAATTTTGGGTCAAGGGCATTTTTGTACTTTCAAAGGTTAGGGCTTTCCTATATAATGTTCTTATCTCTTTGAGATGGGGTTAAGAAGGTTTGTAACATTTTCAGAAAAATAGTGAAATCTGTTCTATTGCTCGACCGTAAATGTAGCTTCCCACCTTGGAGGTGAACCACGTAAATCTCTGTGTTGTATGTTGTGTGTACTTTCTTTATTCCATTTTTCTTCATGCAAATCACCATTCTGGGCAATATTTTTCTTAACGCGTTCTAGATCTAAAATCTATTCTAAGAAAACATATCAAACACAGCCTAAACTCATATTCTATTCCGAGAATGCATAACAACACATCTCTAGAATTGCAAAATTAGACTCTCCTATATTAGAATTCCTTACCATGAAGTGTACCCTAAAATGCCTAAATTTCTTTGAATTCAAAATCCAATTCAACATATTCCAAAATTCCAACCTCAATTCTCCACTCTTATTTCAAAAGGTTTTAGTGGCTGGTTGGTAAAATCTGTGAAAGTTGTACAATGGATCAAGGATCTAATCGCATATTCACCTTTGATACTCTTAACACTAATTAGCCACGAAAACTTTTTGAAATTTAAGAAAGTAACCATAACTTAAAGCATGAAAAAAAGCCCCAAATTGGGGTTAATTTCCAAGCAAACTCACTAGGCCAATGAGCCCTTTGTCCCCCAACCCACAATTCCTCCTTCATATCATAGCTGTCACTCTCAAACACAATCCTTCTCTCCCTCCCATCTCTTCATTGATCTAATTTTAGTGCGTTTCCACAGTATTCTCTCTCTTTGCTTATGTAAGTAATGTAGGGTCCCTTTGCTTTGGATAAGTTTTCTCATTAAAACAGAGGGGAAACAAAAATAATAAATAGTTTAAAAAAAACAATTATAATAAATAAAGAAAAAGGTTTTCCATTTTTTAAAAAAAAAAAAAAAAAACCCAAGTGGAATATTGCCCCTAAACCCACTTTCCAAAAGAAACTTCTTAGGCAAAATGACGACATTTCCATCAAGCCCATATCAAATCTCACCTCTCTTAGAAGCAAAACCCTCTCTTTCTCTCCCTCTCTTTTCCTTTATAAATACCCATTCACCCATTAGCCGTATCTCATCCAACTCACAAACACCTTTGAGCTTTCCTTGGTTTTCTCTCTTTCTCTTACTCTTACAATACTCTCTCAAAATTCTCTGATTTCTCTTCTCGGAGGAAAAATGAGGACCTTAAACTCAATAGCACCGACGGGGTCACAGTCTGCAATGATACAGCACTCGCCATGGCATTCTCCGGTTCCTTACCTCTTCGGTGGCTTGGCGGCTATGCTGGGTTTAATAGCTTTTGCTCTGCTCATCCTTGCTTGTTCTTATTGGAAACTTTCTGGGTATTTAGAGAACGGTGACGGTGCCGAAAGAGATCCCGAAAGCGGAGACGAGAAGGGTGGTGATGGAATCAAAGTTCAGACTGTGTTTGAAGAAAAGATTGTTGTGATCATGGCAGGGGACGAGAAACCCACCTTCATTGCTACACCCATTTCAAGCAGGGCTTCTTCTTTTAATGATAACAAGAAGAAGAACAACAGTGAAGAGATTGAAAAATCTGAGAAATCTGAGATACCCAAAGAAGAAGCGGGTCACCAAGAACAACAGCAACAACAAGAAGAAGCAGAGCAGAACAGAGAGACAAGCCAAAGCCAGAGCCAGAATCAGGAGACCCAGGAGACCCAGAACCAGAACCAGAACCAGAACCAGAATCAGTGAGCGCTGTTCTAATCATCTTCTCTCTTTTTTTTTCTGATATCAATCTTGCCTGTGGAGAGGAGATAGGGAAAGCTCATAATTCAGGTTTTGGATTGTTCACTGAATATGAGCTTTTTAGTGGTAGATGACGCCATGGGAGAGTTGGAGATTTGCAGATTATGAATATTTATTTTTTCTTCTCTCCCCCCCTCCCCCACCCCTCCTCTTTTTTTCTTAAGAACTCCTCCGGGAATGTAAAAAATTGAGACGAAATCAAAGAAAGCTTTGGTTCAGAAAATTTTCATCTTCTGTTTTTCGTCTTCTATACTATTAATCTGATCCAGTGATTACTGATAACTCCAGCATGAAAAGTTGAGAACAAAGATCCGATTTTTTTGAGAAAAAATTAAAATCTTGTGTGTTTGGAAGAAAACCCATAAAAGAAATCACGTGAAACAACCAGTCATGAAGGGCTTTTCACTCTCACATGTATCTCGGGGAACTCCAACGGTGAGACTCATAACCGGCGGTGAAAGAAGTTTCTTTCTTTTCCTATTTTTTTTTTTCTTTTAAGAATTTTCTAGTTTGTAACTTAAAATGCAAGTTAGGGGAGAGAGATGGAGGGAGCACGTGTCCTATGATAATTGGTTACAGTTAGAGAAGAACAGGTGTACGCAACTTTCACTCTGAAGTGTGCAGCTGTAGCGGATGCGGCGAAGCGAGACTGTGTAGGTAATTTATTATTTTTTTTTAATGGGATTGAAAAATTAAGAATAAATAAGAGAGAATTTTAGGGTGAAAAAGCTTGTATTCCAAAGTTTCCAACTGCCATGTGCTGTTGTTGTGGATTTACAGTCAGACCCCCACCTGTTGTATTCAAGGGTGGAGCCCACTTTAAGACTGTGGGTCCCGTAAATTGATAAAGCCCATTACGAAACTGCCATTCAGATTAGAATTAGATCAGGACTTATAAATGTAATGGCTGACAATTAAGACTAGAAATCAAACGGTTGATCTTTTTATCATTTCCTTCAATTTTTTCCCCTTTATTTGGGGGGTGGGGACGAAGCTATAAAGTAACAAAATCAGGATGATTTAGAGATTTAAAGGGAAATGACACTTTTTGGTGGATCACCCCTTTTGGATTTATTTCTTTGGTTGGCAAAATAAAAAGGGTGGCTTCTTTACAATAGGCCGGGAATTCTAAAATCTACCATTATTGATTAGGCTGTAGGCACACATTGCCTAGCAAGGGCTACCTGGTGTGCACATCCATCCTATAACAAACACATTTCATCATATGAACAATTACACAATCACATGTTAAGTTACTGATTTAGTAGAGATGAGTATGAAAGAGGAAGAGAAATGCACACAAGAGATACGCGGTTTAGTTGATGATACAACCTCCGTCCACAATAATGATAATTTTTAGTAGTTCCCTTTTGGTTACATCCCTCTTATAGAGATAGTGATTGAGTGAACCAGGGAGAGATTGACTAAGAGAGAGACTATACATGGAAATAGGATTATTGCTACAACTAAGGATTTAAGGATTTTATCCTTATTACTATTACGGATTCCCTTTCCTTGCTTGGTTTCAATTATCTTGCTTGATTTATGGCCAACAGATTGATGACCAAGTATGGTGTGAACTGTAGAGGATTTGTTCTTATCCTGATATCAATCACCTTCTTAGGATTGTGTTCAACGGTTACATGCAATGGATTGTTTTTTTTTTACGTCACAACGCACGATTTTTATGTGGTTCGGCAAGATCCCTCCGTCCATGAAAAAATGACCTAAAAGGGTTTCGTATATTTCTCAATACACTAAAACTATTTTGATCGCTACAATGACCCAAGAGCACCTACCCCTGTTACAATCTTTAGCACCCACAAAAGAAAAAAAGGCTACAACCCTAAAAACTACTAAGCATGGACTTAGTAGTGGTTACAAGTATATTCAAGGTAATAAAGCAAACTCAACCCTTATTACATTTATTGTACTAAAAATAATCAATCTCCAATCCTAGAACAAAACAAAAAAGGTTTGCTAGATGTTGTGTTACCTCCCTTAGAGTAAACACAATCGAGAAGAACGTTTCCTCAACGATTCACCGTTTTGCAGCAGCGAACAATGAGCTCAAGTTCTTGCTGATTTTCTCTGGGAGACATAGGTATTAAACGATCGTCAGACTATGTAAAACCTCTCTCTTCTCTTCTTTCTCTCCTTGATATGGCTCTCCCCTCTCTTTTCTCTCTTCTTGCCTTGGAAAGAATTAGGAATTTAATCCCTAATGACACATTAAATAGTAAGAAATTCGAATTTAAAATTTGTCCTTGGTTGAACCACTTGGTTCGATCATCTTTTGCGCGTCGGGAAAACGTATGTCTCTCATCTGATGTCAGAAGGACTTGAGACTTGCGCCACTTGAAAGAGGACTCCAAACTCTACATCTTTCATGTTTTGAGCTATTCCAGACTCTTCCATTAAGCCACCTCAAAATACCCTTGAAGTCACGTCATATGCAAAACATGAATTCTAGACACATCGATTGAGATGAGACTTGAAGCATTTGAATCTTTATTCAATGGGTTAGAATCTTTTAGTTTTGAGCTTCAACTAATTATCCATCAAATATTACTCAAAACTCTCATCAAGGTTCTTCTCACTGCCAATATGACAATCTAGCTCATTTGCAAACTCTCTCAGGCAGTTGCTCATCACATCCATGATGATTGCAACTTCTCTATAACTTTTCCAGTCTACCAGACCCATTGACCAATCTTCAGGCCATCTCACTGATACTGTCTGTTGCTACTGCTTTGACACTGTCTGTTGCTGACCATTGCATTGTATACTCCAACATTGCTCTTGCTCTACTAATTTAGTGTATTGACAACAATGACAACAACACCTGCTGCTGGTGTAACAAAAGAATTAAAAAACAAAAAAAATTCAAGATTACCCAAAGTATGGAGAGAGGGTGCATGAACATATATGGGAGGCTATGCATGAAAGGGTATATGATAAGAATTTGAATATGAAAATTGACATTTGGAAAATTCACACCATTGCCTAGATCTCCATATGATCAAAATTGCGAAATTTACCTTTCAAAATGGTAAAAACTTGGATCTTGACATGTACACTCTCACCGGTGCATAATTTTTTTTCACCAAAATAAAGTTGTGATAAACGATATATTTCTTCTTCACAACTTTTTAGGATAAGTTGTTATACACTGTACTATATATCTAGTGGTCACAAATTTGAATTGGGAAACAACCTATTTGTGAAACAGGGGTAAGGCAGCGTACATTATGGCCAATCTGTGTTGGCCCATTTGATTGCGTGGGCTTGAAATTTAGCACATGACCAATCTAGAGGACGACCCACCTATCCAATTATTGGATTAGAGAGATCAAAGGTACATGCAATGAGGACGACTGCCTAGTGCAACCGGTTGGGGGCTGGTGCAGTTGAGCCTAGTCCCGCCAGGATGTCTTGGTTTGCAGATCCCCTGCCCTCATCTAGTATCATTCCCCTTTATACTATGAAAAAAAAATAAATATTGGGCAAGAGAACGCTATGTACCTGGTCGTGCTGGTGCAGGGGTCAATAGGAGCATGCATGCAAGCATTAGGTGGGGCGGGATTTTTATCTTTCCAAGGAGGCATGGCGATCATTTCGTGCCCACCTGTGTCTAGGAGCAGGGCACATGCGACCAATTAGCGTTCTTTTTCCCAAATATATCAAGAAAAAGCTTAAAATAGTAAAATAATCTATAAGAAATATATTCCTAACGCATGGTGGTAATGTAATTCAGTTGCACCACCAAAGTCAAATGTGCTTAATCTAGGGCGTTACATCTTGATGTGAAAGATTGGGGTGTCGTCGAAGGAGAACTGGCATTTTGCACTGTAGTGAAAGAGGGAGGAGTGAGAGAGGAGAGAGAATGGGTAACTCGGGTTAGATTAGGATTGGCTGGGTAAATGCCATAACTCAAATCTGACTGTAGAATTTAAAGATGTCATATGTCGACAATCTAAAAGAAAAATTGACAAAAATGGAAGATATCAGAAATGGAGTAGATAAAAATCCTACCAATCCATGCATGCAATGATTATAATAGCTAGATCAACCTTATTTATGACAGTAAAATAGATCCACCTAGCCAAGCATTTAGTGCATGAACCACCCACAAGAGCTTTATCTTGTATTTTTACCTTTTGCGAGTAAAAGAAGATACTCCATTAATTTTCTGGTTAACAGGGCAAGTGTGACTTTTGAGAGAGAGAGAGAGAGAGAGAGAGAGAGACGCGGCGACAAAACAAAAGTGGTTTGCTAGAAATGCTTGTTCATGCGGCCACTAGATTGTGTCTTTGGTTTCTATGTCTTCTTTTCTACTATGGGTAATTATTCTATTTCTTTTGTATACAAAGAATGCGATAAATTCTCAGCCTTTTACTTTGTAGATTGTAATTTGTGAGAATTTATTAAAAGAAAAAAAGTAAATATTCCTTCTCTTTCTATCTTTTCAATTTTAATTTTTAAGGTTCCCTATCTCTTTCCAATATCTTCCTAGAATTAATTCTAAAGTAAGGGTTTTTTTTTTCCAATTAATGAAAATAAATTAAATCCCTAGTTAGGAAAATATTTAAATTGAACCCACCATTTAATGTAAAGATGAAGATAGAATTACTGAAATGGTCTATAGTGTATTGAACCTTACTAACACCAACCATCTTTAATTTTGCTAAGAGCCATATAGGTGATCATGCATACTAGGGTTTCTTAAAGTTAATGGCAAGCAACATGCATTATTGGGTCTCAATGTCATATGCAATGATTACTTTCTCTATTATGTAATAGCCCATGGAAAGCTACAATTCAATGCCTTAGGTTACCCTTTGAAGTATCAATCACTGGCTGATCAAAATGGTATACCACAACTTATCAAAAAAATTTAAAAAAAAAAAAATGGTATACCACTTCAAAAGAAGAACTAAAAAAAAAGTTTGTTACTTAACAATGTTTTTGTTTTTTTTTTTGTTAAAGGTCAGCTAGATGTATATTAAATTAAAAGAAAAAGTAGAAATACAAGTGATTAACGTCCAAGCATACCTAGACGAGTACAAAGAAACAAAGACAGAGATAACAAACCCCTACGAAAAGGGTATTGTCGAAGGTGAAAGGCCTGACTTCGGTGAAAGCTTTATGGTAGTTTTCATGACTGACATGTAACCCTTTTTTTACTTTTATTAATACATACTTTGCTGACCTTTAGCAAAAAAAAAAAAAAAATCCTCTACGAAAGAAAAAAGGGGAGAAAACCATGCTAGCTAAATCTGAACCTCGCACGCCCCAATGATTAACATTGATAAATATTGTAGATTCAAAGTAAACTGAAATATTGGATTTCCAAGTGCTTATAATTAGAGCCAAAGATGTGGCTGAAGATTTCAGTGACCTACATTGCCCAGTCATCATCAGAGTATTCCACATATATAACATTTGGGTCTTGCCATTTGGTGTCTGAGTTTTCTTTTAAGAAAGGTACAAGCAACAAAGCCTTCTGCTGCCATAATCTATGAATCAAAATGTATTGAGAGACAAAATGATAGTGGCTCAAATAATTCTCTGCTTCATTCATACCCTTCAAACATCAGACATAGTGCGTGATACCGACGTTTCGGTTAAGGGTCAAGCTAGTTTTCAAGTGAAAAAAAAAAAAAGGAAAAATAATTTTACAAAAATAATTTAAACCTGGTGACTTAGGTTTTTTCTTTAGCATGCTTTCATGGTACTTTACTTTTCCTGGAATTGCTTATAGTTTTGTGAGGGCTTAGTGTATTTTGGAATCTTAATTTTTTTGTACCCTAAAACATCAAACTCAGTACCATATGATGCCTTGAACAAGTGTTTAACACGTGTACCTCACTCAAATTGAATGTAAAGATCACTCCATAAAATGAGAGGGGGAAAATAAAAAAAATATATAACATAAGTGTCTGTTAGATTATATCTTTTCATGAAGTAGTACTCTTAATGGTATGAACTTTTCTTGATTTAATTCATAAACATAGGAAGACTACTGTGAGTTATAATCATTTTTTGTACCTTTAAACAGCAGACTCAACTCAAAATTGATGTATAAGTTTTGAATAAAGAACTAGAATTGTTTAGAAGAAAAAAGTGGAAAAAAGAACCCTAGAATATGCTAAAATTGGTGACTTGACATTTTATTCTTTCTTGAGAGTAAACAGTTAATAGCACAAGCTTCTGTTTGGGTAGTGATGATTCAAAAGTTAAAGAAGACTACTGTAGTTAATTTGGAATCACTGTTTGTATATTGAATGATATAAGCTTGTTCTTAGCTTGGATTGCTTTCATGTTTTAAGCTTTTATTGAAGTGGGTAGTTGTTAAAAAGTTTGTGAAAGACTTCAATGTTAGATGGAATCCTTTAAATTTGTGACCAAGAACAAACCTCACAAATCAAAATGATATATGTCGACATTTTGAGACCAAAGTAAGAACCTCCCCAAGAATGAAGATTGTGAGGGAGAGTGAGTGGGTCACCCACTCATTGGTGATTGTGGGTGATTTTTCTGACAAATTCCATGAATAGAAAAGGTTCTCTAAGGGTATCATATTAATTACATTTAATTTATCTCCCATTTTACCTTTTTCTTTTATTTGATTTGATTGGCAAATGTTGGTGATTTGATCACTGCTCATGTATATAATTATGGTTAGATTATAAATGGATTAGAAGAAAGGGTGGTTAACTAGGGGACATAGTGAAAAGGAAAGTGGTGAGGGTGTGTCCTTTGTGATGGGTCAGTGTGTACGTGTCCAATAAAGAAAGAAGGAGAAGGTGGCCGACCATAAGGGGAAGGCACCCACTTACATTGATGTCATTAGGGATGCTTATATCAATACTTGTCCCTTTAGAGGGATCAGCCCTTGAAAATAAGGGCATTATGCCATAAAAATTCGATTTTAGCCATTCACATTTGAGAGAGAGAGAGAGAGAGAGAGAGAGAGAGAGAGAGAGAGAGAGAGAGGGTCTTGAAATTTGAGGAATTTTTTTATATTTTATTCTAATTTATTTTTATTTAGTTATGCCTCTACCCAGCTGTCAAATTACATTTGAACACGAGTACTGGGGCTCAATTTAATTAAAAAAAGAGTACTGGGGCTCAAAAACCTGAATCAACGTCCTCTACTTTCACCAGTCCCTACTTTCGTGTGCGCCCCACACACAGCAAGGTGCGCAAAGATCGCCTTACCCTTGCCTGAATGCCTTGCCCAAGCGAAAGTAAGGCGATCTTTGCGTACTTCGCTGTGTGTAGGACGCTCACGAAAATAGAGACAGACGAAAGTAGAGGATGTGAACTCAACCTACCTGGTCATTTTTAGTGATGCCAAGGTGGTTATAGAACCCATGGATTAATTCTCACCTAATGGCTGGGAAATATCCTACACTTTTAGTGACAAATTCATTGGTTGTTCTTTCAACTAGGTTAATTTTTGCGGCTCTGGTAGAAATAAAAAACCTCAATACAGTAGCAAATGAACTGGCTAGGACAGCTTTCAAATTAAGGATGGATGATTGCACTTGAAAGATACCTTACTGATTTTGCCCTTTCTTTAGTAGACAAGTTGATTTTTTTTTGGGGTAAAATAAAACGAATGGGTGATTTATTAAAAGGGAAGTTTTGAATTGGGCTACACATGCCAAAATCAAGGTAGGACATTTATCGAACAAACATTTTTTTGTTTAAAAAATGGAAAATTAGAAATAAAAGAAGAGAATTCAATACATGATGGGTCATACAAAGGATCCGGCTCTTCTGCAGCACGGAGGTGGGCTACAGATCTTGTGGCACAACACCAGAGTTCACCATGTGGACGAGCTCCCATTTGGATGGACGGCACGGATCGAGCTAGAAATCCGGATTTCAAAATTAAGAAATCCTCCCATCACATGTGCACCACACTCAGGATTTCCAGCTAGATTCACACCGTCAAAATGGGAGCTCGTCCATGTGGCGAGCTCTGGTGCCTCCAAAGAAAATTCTAATTATTCACAAAGGCAAAAGCTTTTTTCTTTCTCAACAACAAACTCTATTTCTACTCCACTACTGTTCCCTGAATGACATGGTGGAGCATACACCAGACATCCAAATACTTGGTAGCTTCGCTTTTTGCATATATCCATAAGACATTGAGACATTGATGCAAGAGTTTTTTTTTGAGTTTCCTTCCAAGGAATTTCGATCAAGTCACCCTGCTTCCTGAGGCAACAGTGCCCTGTCTAGTCCCAAGGCAAATTGGTCTCAACTACTAGCCAAAAGATCAAAGGGTCCATAAAACACATAGAGGAATCTAGTCATCAAATAAAATAATGCTCATATTTTTCAATTCAGTCCCTCTCACCGGATACATACCCATTACCATCCTTGAAAAGGGATTTCTTTATTATTTCGCATGCTAGGGCACCTAATTCCCTCTCTCTCTCTCGCTTTGAAATCAAAGAAACGTATGCACAAAACCAAAACTACCGCCACAATCAAAATTCATCAATTAAGCTCCCCCCCCCCCCCACACTTAATTCATGCAGTGTCCTCAATGCATGCATAAAAGAAAGAATAAGGACAAGGGAGGAGATGAGGGGGCTTACCAGATATAATCAACAAAGACGATCATGAAGAGTCATGAACTTTACAACAGGTACAAGGAGCATCAACAGGAATCTCAATACATGGCCGGTAAGTGTAAAAAGAGCTTCAGAACCAGAAAATACTCGACCATGAATTTTATTAAAGTGAGAAATAACATGGAAGTTCAGCACAAATGATAAATACCCAACAGGAAAATCTGTCCTCATGAGACAGTGGAAAATGAAAGCATTAAAACTCAGGCCATGAATCCTTCCATTCTCTCCCATGGTCAATATAGAATGCATGTCATTATCACAAAAACCAACCAGGAATGGATCGCAGTAAGTATCAAAAGGTCATGACTATCAGTAATATCATTAAGATAATCATAAAAAATGGGAGGTTTACTCAAATCAATCCTAGCAATAAAACTATCCGCCCTTTGCATAACTTGGGTTGCCTAATAAGGATCACGATAATATGCTTGAAGAGCATCATGACTAACATTGTCCTCCTCAATAAAATCATCAAACCTAGGAGGTTTGGACCAATCAACATACGGGACAATTGAATCCTCAAAATGACAGTTATCTGGGTTTTTCAAAGAGAGAGGGGGAGATCGAATTTCCTGGGTTTCTATGTTATCATGAAAATCTGATGCTAAATCAGTAGAAACACTAGGCTCACTAAAATAAAAAAATTTTAAGCAAAAGTTGTACTTCCCCAGGTGGCTCATCAAACTTCCCTTCATTAACATCTTCAGGAAACTTAATCTCAACAAATAAATCATCTTGAAAATCATTGTGTTGGGGTTGACTCATATTAACTTCAAACTGGGGTGGTGGACTCTCAACATCATTAAACTGGCGATGGGGCGGTTCATTCTGAACTGGAATCTGGTAACATGGATTAGGTTCAGGCTGACTAGGTGATTTACCCGTTTCCTCCTGCACCATGGTGATCAGTTGAGAGAGTTGTTTTTCCATGTTATTGTGGCATGTTGTGAGAAGGGCTACGTGTTTCTCCAACTCACTTATTCTGGCCTTCTCACCCATTTTTTGAAACTCAGGGGGTTGTTGATACGACGCAAGGAGAGATGGCTCATTGAGAGTCAATGAAGGGTTGGGCATTGGACGACCAGACTGACCATGATATTGGAAATTGCGCATTGGATAACATATCTCTTGCCTCTGAGCTTGCAAACTTGATGTCCAAGGCCACGAGAGGAGGAGGGATGGGGCTGAAAATTGATATTCAAAAGGCCTATGATACGATCTCGTGGGATTTCATCTTCAAAGTTATGCTTAAATTTGGTTTTTCTGAGCAATGGATCACTTGGATTCGCAACCTGCTTGTTTCTACCAGAATTTTAGTGATAGTTAATGGCGGTCCAGTGGGTTACTTTAATATTGAACGGGGGCTGCATCAAGGGGACCCCATTTCGCCCATTATCTTTATCATTGCAGAAGAAGTTCTTTGCAGGGGGCTGTCGTCCTTAATCAAGGAGAGGAAAGTGTTGCCTCTTAGGGGTCCGCGGGGCTTTCAAACGCCCAACCACTGTTTGTTTGTTGATGATATTTTTATCTTCACAAATGGTTCTCTGAGGTATGTTAGGAACCTTAAAAAGTTTCTTGGTCAATACCAAGAATTTTTGGGCCAAAGGATCAATCTGAACAAGAGCAAGTTATTTCTGGGTTTGATGCCTCCTAATAGACGTCAAGCCATTGTGGAGGAGCTGCAGATTCTGATTTGTAGCTTCCCTACTAGATACCTTAGGGTTGAGATTGCTAAGGGCCGTGTAAAAAAAAACATTCTGCTGCCCGTGATGGATAGAATCAGACACAAGCTTGCAGGGTGGAAGGGGAAACTCTTATCCATGGCAGGTTGGGTGGAGTTGGTGAAGACCGTGGTGTCCAGCATGCCGATTCACAGTTTCTCTATGTACTGGTGGCCCTCTTCTTTGTTAGCAACTATTGAACGTTGGATGTGGAATTTCATTTGGTCAGGAGATGCAGAATCCTCCAAAGCTATTACCATCGGTTGGGATAAACTGTGTAAACCCAAGGAGGAAGGTGGTCTTGGGATCAGAAGGCTGCGTGATGTCAACAAAGCCATGCTAAGCAAGCTCACGTGGAAGATTAGGAATGATGCTTCTTCTTCTAGTTCCTTCCTTAGACATCGGTTTGTCAATAAATGGGGGAACATTCTGCCAGGATATAGAGTTTCTTCAATTTGGCCTGGGGTCAGGAGATTGTGGAGTTTTGTGGCCTCCAATGAATGTTGGGTGTTGGGTAATGGTAAAAGGATAAATTTTTGGAGGGACAAATGGATAGGTCCTAATTCTATTCAGGACGCAACACGTCTTGATGGGGCGTTGTTTATTAAAGACGTGACTAAGGCGGGGGAGTTCATTGTGGATGGGGAGTGGAGGCTGCTGCATGTGGCTTCGAATACTCTAACTGAAGCTTTTCAGGTGATTACGTCTATTCAAATTCCTAATCCTGCTGTGGAGGATTCTGTGCACTGGTGCCTGTCAAATTTTGGAGAGTTCTCGGTGGCATCGGCCTAGGAAGGCCTTAGGGTGAAATCAACAAAAGTCTCTTGGGTCAGTTTGGTGTGGTATAACATTAATCTTCAACCTCGGCACTCCATGCTCGCGTGGCGGCTGGTTTATGGCAAGATCCCTACTGACGATGTGTTTAAAAAATGGGGCATTAGCTTAGCTTCTAGATGCCCTTTGTGCAAGAAGGAAGGTGAATCGATCCATCATTTGTTTGTAACTTGTGAGTTCAGCTGTGCTATCTAGACTAAATTCTCTTCCTGGTTTGGCATTGTGTGGGGTCAGCCTTCCAATATTTTGGAGCTTTTTGGGTGGTGGAAAAGAAAAATGAGAAGCTTGAACATTAAGGAGCTATGGGCTGTTGGTCTTATTGTGGTTTGTGCTTTGATTTGGGACGAATGCAATAGAAGAAGGCATGAGGGCATCTCTCTCAATCTGCACCAATTCTTAGAGTGCATTAAAGGGGAGATCAGGGACTGTTCTCTATCGATTAAGGGGATTAAAACTGCTTAAGACCTTTGTTGTGTGAGAACTCTTAGCCTAGCCACCTCTAATGCTACAGCTTGTGGTTTGGTCGAAGTGTTTTGGTGCAAGCCTCCGATCAATTGGATCAAGCTCAACATAGACGGGAGTTCCTTGGGGAATCCGGGAAGAGCAGGGGCAGGGGGTGTGTTTCGCAACCACCATGGCCAAGTGGTTCATTCTTTTAGCAGGTTTTTAGGGGTGTTGAGCAGCTTTGTGGCTGAATTTGAGGCCCTTGTTGATGGGCTCTCTATTGCGAGGGATCGGTGTTAAAGTAACCCTTGGATAGAATCTGATTCAGCATCGGTTGTGACGGCCATTCATGCTTCGAACATTCCTTGGTTCATGCTCCAAAGGTGGTAGGTGATCAAGCCTTTCCTTGAGACTTGCAATTGGAAAATTACCCACTGCTTCAGAGAAGCGAATCCAATTACGGATTACATTGCAAAGCTTGCGGTTAAATCTGGAGTTTCCTCTTCTAATCTTGTTTTCCCTAGATCCATTGAAGAGCAACTAGCTCATGATGCTTTGGGGTTGCCGAGATGTAGATTTCGATAGTTCCTAGGTTTGGGTTGTGGTGTAGCTGTGCCTCTTCCTTGTTTGGAGGCTAGTTTGTGCTGTGTTGTTTGGTTTTTGTTCTGCCTTTCTTAATACAAGGCTCCTTTAGTTGAAAAAAAGAACAACCAAATCTATCCAATCTTATTCCTCTTCTGTAGAGTGGAAGATCACCCACCGCTACAGAGATGTAAATCCAATTGCAGATTATTTAGCCAAATCACTTATTTTTGGAATGCGATTTATCAGTTGCTATCTGGAACTTCTTTGCAAAATTTTTTGAGGTGACCTGGCATCCCTTCCCTTCTTTTTTGGAGTTGAGTCATTGGTGGAAACATAAATCAAGGGTGGTTGGTCTCAAGGATGCTTGGTGCTCGAGTATTACCTTGGTCCCTCTTCTGATCTGGTCGGAAGAAACTGTCGAAGATTTGATAATTATTCTACAAATTTCTTTGGACTTTGTGGATTATTGGTGTTAGATATTTCTTTGATCTCTCCCAAGTTCAAGAACTCTATGTCTTCGGTTTCTGATCTTCTTTGTGTTAGATCTCTGGGTCTGTTGATTATTTCAAAACGTTCACAGGATATCCTTGAGGTCTTGTGGTGCCCGCCTCCTCAATCTTGGATCAAATTGAATGTGGATGGCTGTTCGCTGGGTAATCTAGGAAAGTCAAGATCAGGCGGTATTTTTCGGTATTCACAGGCCAATGTGATCTTCTACTTTAGATCCTTCTTGGGGGTGAAGAATAATTTTGCGGCATAATTTGCAGCGGCGATTCAGGGGTTATCTTGGGCTAGATCTTGGAATTTTCACGATATCTGGTTGGAATGTGATTCTAATGATGTTTTCATTCTCCTTTCCAAAGGCTTGGTTCCTTGGTTTGTAAGTTAAGAGTGGCTTTCGCTTCAAAATTTTTTGATCTCCATTGATTGGCGCGTGTCTCATTGTTATCGGGAAGCCAACCTATGGCGGACTATCTTGCAAAATCAGCTGCTAAAGAGGAGGATACCTCGACAATGATTTCCTTCCCTGATTCGATTGTCTCTGAACTTCAGTTGGATGCTCAAACTCAGTCGAGATTTCGTATGTTCTGATTGCTTTTGGTTTGGTTTGCCATTGCATAATTGCCTGATTAGAGCTTTGGAGATGTATTTTGGTTCTGAGGGGCTTCCCTGTTTGAAGCCGTTTCTTTGCTCTTCTTTGTAAATTCCATCTTCTTTTCTTAATACAAAGTATCTTTTAGCAAAAAAAAAAAAAAAAGCAACAACATTGATGGTGTCATCGATGATATGGTGGACTTACCCTCTCAAGTCATTGATGAATTTGTAGTAGATGCCCAGTGTAGACCGAGATATCGGTTTTTATAGTTGCTCTTTCCTTTGTAGTCATTTTTTCTCTTCCATTGATGGTTTGGCCGAGGTGGGAGGGTTAACCTCGATTAGAGTGTTCCAGAATCTGGCGAAAGCTAGTTTTGGTATTCTGTAAGTTTTTGTGATATTTTCTTTTTTCTTGATACAATTGGTCTTTTAGTGAAAAAAAGGACTTTGTTGGCATATAGGATTCTAAATCAAAATTTCCCCTCCATGAATCTTTCCTCATACACCTTTGGGTATTCAAACAAATTATTAAATGCGATTTAGGGTCACATCAAAACCTACAAGTGCAGATTCTCAAAAAGAATACAACACTTGAACAAGCGATTGCTCATAGGGAAGAAACGGGTGCGCCTTGAACAACATTTGACGAAAAAACTAAAGGGCAAAAGATCTCTTTATGCTTACTAGGGTTTAAACCCTAATCCACAAAGAAGAGAAGAAGAGAAGAGAGAAAGATGCGTGCAAGAGATAATTTCTACCCAAATCACAAGAGAGGAGATAGAAAACTTGACTTGCACAGAAAAGCTTCTCTCTCTCTAAGAGCGCGCGTGTGTGTGTGTGTGTTGGATATAACATGTAAGCCCCCAAAGTAATAGTACTTTTGCTACAATTTAGTCCCTTCACTAAAGAATATCACATACAAAACTTTGGGTATGAAATTAATTATTGTCACCAACTTTGTCCATTGAAACAACTTATTCAGAGAATCATTATCATTGATTGGACACACAAATCTATTCAAATAATTATTTTAAAATATAATTATTGATAAATAAAATTTTAAATTCTTTCGCAAAGTATTTACAAATATGCCACCGAGCTCAGAATTTCTATCCAATCAAAATTAGATATCTCTCTCAAGATATTTACCTTATTCGGGAAGTGGATTCTTTATTGAACATATCTCTTCCACTCATAGATAAACATTATGAATTCAATGCATTAATATATACGAATTAAGACATCAGCCATTGGAACACCAAAACACACAATATTTGATTACAACGGTAAAGACCTCTCAGGTCTAGGGACAAAAACAAACTATTACAAAAAATCTTGTTTCTTAAACATCTAATAGTAATCTATACATGATTATCAAGTGACCTTGTTCGATACACCTATGGTATGATGCTCATATTTGTACTTTGGAATCACAATCCTAAAATATACAATTTGACAGTCATATGAACAAAATGCCTAGTTCTGTCCTTAGTTGCAAACAATTTAAGGTCTAACCTTAGAATAACCATCACCCAAATCAGATCAATACAAATTAATTTTTATGGTTTGACGGACACATAAATCCAACAATCTCCCACTTGTTCGTTGAAGCCAATATCTCACATGCTTCCATGTTCACAATTGCAGATATTGTAGTTTGACACCTTGGGAGGGATGTCTCGGCGATGATGATTAAGACCCAGCTGACTCGCGTGACAACTAAATAGTAAAAATTACTGTTTTACCCCTGACCTACTTTTTTTTTGCTAAAAGGTCGTGTATATTAAGAAGGAAAAAAAAATGATACAAGAGGCCTGGAATAACTAGAAACAAAAACAAAACCACTAGAAGGAAAGCCCCACCAATGATAGAAACAGGGGAATCACTAGTAGCCAGACAAAAGAGAGAAAAAAAAAAAAAAAAAATCAATTGCAGCACCAAAAAGTTAAAAGGACCTAAATTTTGGATGTCCTTGCGCATCCAGTTTGAGTTCCTCTTCCATTGAACTAGGCCAAGATTGAATTGGAGATGAGAGTTCAAACTTTGTCGCTGATTTAGCAAGGAAGTCAGCCATAGGATTTGCCTCTCGAAAGCAATGAGTAATCTTCCAAACTGAACATGCTAAGAAGGATGGGAGAGCCATCCATCATTGCCGAACAAACCATGGCACCATGGACTTTGAAACCATAATCACTACTACCACCGAATCACATTCAACCTAGAATTTTGAGAGATGAAGCTCCTTAGCTTGCTCCCAACCACATATTAGAGCATTAAACTTTGCCACACAATTTGTGGTAATCCCAATGAACTTTCGAAAAGAAGAGACCACCTGAGCATTAGAATTTCTAAGAACACCCCATGCACCTGCCTTATACCTGGGTTGCCCAGTGAACACCCATCAATATTAATTTTAACCCAACTCGACTGAGGAGAGCACCAAAAGACCTCTCGCAAAATTTTGGGGTTGAACTGAGGATAGGAAATGTTTAAACTCCTGGAGCACATCAAATCCACGACAGATGTCACCCGCTCTTTGAAACCCAATGCCAAATACTGCAACTCTCTCAAAATCAAAGAGTAAACCTATACTGGCCTTCTCAGAACTCCATTGAATCTTCTCAAATTTCTTTCCAACCAAACAAATTAAGGAATTAATATGAAACCCGACAACCAAGCCCCCTTTAAGCTAAAGAGGCGAGCATTAAGCAACCACCATTTGCCCAACTGCAGAAAATTTTCAGCTCACTGTGATTCTCACACACAAGATTCCCTGGAAGTTTCTTCAAAAATGGTGGTCAATTTCCCCCTTCCTTGACTCTATTCAGTGGAGAATCACCCATTGTTACAGGGAAGCCAATGCAGCTACAGATGCATTAGCAAACCATGCGGCCAAGTAGAGATCTGACAGCAACTGGACTACAACTCCTACTTTCATTGCTTCAACTGTTAACTACGAAGCGCTTGGCAGACCTTACTACAGATTTCCATAACTTTTAGAGGGTCTGGATTTTTTGTTGTATTCTTATACGTTTTGTTCTCCAAACTAGGGATGTTTGCTGATGGCAATGCCGAAGGTGAACGCCTAAGTTTTCGAGATAGATGGGTGATATTTTTCAGCCTATTGCACCATCTTATGTAACTTTCTTTATTTTCTTAATACATACTTTGCTGACTTTTAGTGCAAAAAACAAAAAAATAAAAAATAAAAAGAGCTCTCAGTGATTGGTTATAGGCTCTGACTTATGAAAACTTTCATAGAATCCTGAAACATAAGAACCTAAGAGCAAATGATCAGAAATAACTAACCCATCTTCCGTCAATGAGGAATTAATCTGATTCTTAGCCCATCTAATCTTGACATAGAGATGAAAAAAATTTGAGTTCTTGTCCCCTTGCGTCAACCATTTAACTCTGGCTTTCTCCGCCGATAGCTGCTCATGGTCAGAACCGGGCCAACCTTGCCTGATTGAGACGACCTAGGCCAAATGGGACCTGGACCAGGATGTGCAACCACGTACACAGAGGCATGGCAAGTCATGCTTGCTTATGTTCGCATGCCACACAACCATGCCCAAATGTTGTAGATACCTCATTTTGTCACCCTGAAGTTGCTCGGACAATGATGATTACCCTTCGAGGTGCGCTGTTCTTGTATCTATAGATTTGGGGAGTTTTCCCCACCTCTTGGTACGCTCACAAATCATCCATGGAAAATGACTGAAATATCCTTGGAGGAAAAATCTGATGAAAAGTATTAGCTCAATCTGATGAGTTGCCACCAGGGAAGCCCTCTTCGAGCACTTATAATCTGTATGGTGACTACAACAAGATTTTACTAAAAAATGACACAAAAATTAAGTAATCTTCAAAAATCTCGCTTCACACCGATCGAAGTCCAAAAAGTACCAAATGTTTACAAAAAATCACGTGTGAGTTAAAATAGCTAAGCTATCAGAACAATTTTGGCTAAAATTAGGGGTTTGGTTACCAAGAAAAGTACTAGGAGCTAAACGATCATCTTTACAAAGGATGTCGGGTTTGGATGAAATTTTGTGTATAGGTAACAAATGGTTAAATAAGACTATCCTAGGAATCTTGGCTCTATAGAGGAAGGTTTGAGGTTAGAAGTAGGTCAGGGATAAATGATGATTTATTTACCAAGGAGGCGGACGGTCAGACCCGGGCCAACCCGGCCTGATTGAGATGAGCCAGGCCAAATTGGCCCTGGGCCAAGATGTGAAACCATGTACATAGAGGCATGGCAAGCCATGCTTGCTTACGTGCGCACGCCACACAACCACGCCCAAATGTTGTAGATACCTCATTTTGTCACCCTGAAGTTGCTCTGACAATGATGAGTGTCCTTTGAGGCGCGCTGGTCTTATATCTGTAGATTTGGGGAGTTTTCCCCACCTCTTGGTATGTTCACAAATCATCCATGAAAAATGATCGAAATATCCTTGGAGGGAAAATCTGATGAAAAGTATTAGCTCAATCTGACGAGTTGCCAATGTGTCTAAATAATGGATTATTTCGTCATATCCAATTTTGGTACAAAATTATGTCCATTTAACCCTTATTTGAAAAAAGACTCTATTTTGATGATTGGGGTTTACATTGCAGGCAGTCCCTGGTGGCTAGTATAGTCCCTGGTTCTTATGCCAAATTAAAGTATGCAAAATATGTAAAAAAACGCCTTTTGAATCATTCGATTCAGCCATGTGTAGCCTAAGGTATAGGCATTCTAAATTCTTAGAAATGTACTAGGCTTGGCCTAGCCCACTCCCATTGGCACATTAAGGAGAATTGACAAAATTAGTTCGAGTGGACATCTATATGATGTCGGTCGACAGATTAATTTGTCGATCGGCTTCATAGAAAGTGTTGAACACTGCTTTGAATGTTGCAATTTGTCAAAAAGGTCCATCGATAAGATGAAGGTTCTGTTTTGACAAATTGTGGGTTAGTTCAACATCAGTTCTTGTGAAGCTAGATGTTGACTTGCACCTGATCGATATTGATTTTTGTGTTTCCCAGATAATCATGTGTGAGGACAATAGGTTTTGGGGGAATATCAGATCTCAAGGTCTCAATTGACAAGGAGTTGCCACCTAGATTAAGGTCTAGGACACTTACTAAAAATAAAAAAGTAACTCACCCGAACTGATCCAATCCAAAGGCTGAGGTCCAAGGAAGGTGTTAGGCACCCCGGTTTACCCGGTAGAAACCGGACTTTTACCCTAGGTCAATGTGTTATGAATGAGCCAAACATTAAAAGAAACAAAGATGTTGAAAATCACACACATAAAAAAGGAAGGATGACATACCTTAATCCAGCTTTATCTGCAAGGTTAGTATAGTAGAATTTAAGGCATATTTGACATGATTGGAAGAGAAAATATATACTTAATATGCTGTAGGAATCATCATACATGCTGAAATTAAGAATTTGCCATTCATCTCAAGCATCATAAGGCATAAGAATCATGGCAAGCGTAGTGAACATGCATATTTGATGGTTTGGGCATGGCAAAGGCCTATATCGTATCCTAAAAATAAAAAGAAATGAGTGCATGGGAATCACGAAAATACCCCTATGAATAATTTAACCTAAAAGGTGAAAAACATGAGAAAGGGGTAGGGGAATGAATTTAGAATACAAAGTACATTTAAAATCAATCAAAACAGTGGTACAAAAATTAAATTGACCTAAATGAAAAGGAAAATCCTAGATAGAGAGAAATACTGGTTAAACAACGATTCAAAATAAGGAGGAATAAAGAGAAAATCGTAAAAAATATCAAAGTAGTGGTAAAAAGCGTGAAAAAATTACGATGAAAGATATAAATTCTGAGGGAAAATACAGTTCAAAGGGCTTTACATAAGACCCACCCGACGAATAATGTAATTATACACAACATCGCTACCCCATGGAGGCCAACTGTGACACGTACTCAGTAGAAAAAAGATATAAAATCACCCAAAAATCAAAATTAAATGAAACAAAAACCAAAGAAAAGAAGATTCACCTGCCTACAACTTTTATGAAGGGAAAAAAATAGTTTGAATGACCTAGATGCAGGTTTGAGAAGCTTCAATTCAGAATTGATGCAATAGAACATCAACTCAAGCTCCAAATAATGCTCCAGTACGCAAGAGTACATATCATATGAGTATGTAATCATCAAAATCCCACGAAAATGTGTAAGGGATCCCCTATTTATAGTATTAGGGTCCCAAAACCGTGCAATGTATGGGTTCTTAGCTTCCATTTAATGGGATCTTCTTGCTTTAAGAAGAGAGGTCAATCTTGGCCTTAGATGGAAGTAGATAAGTACCACTTGCCAAAGGAAGGTTTCTAGGGTCTTCTCGGGTGTATTTTAGATCCTAAAATGTGTCTAGGGGAGAACTAAGGTCGTGAGATAGGAAACAAAAATCAAATCCCGTGTTGTGATTCACCAAATCCCTAAAACAGTGCCAAAACGACATGAGATGAATCCTGGATGGCATCCAATGAGAGAAAAATGCGCCATTATGTAGAAAATGGTGTTGTTTATCCAGCAACCGGATTTATTTCTGGTTAGAATGAATCTGGTCCGAAATAACACAAAGGGGAGGGTTTTAGCCGAGGTCTGAGCCTATTCCAGCTATGGTCTTGGTCTTTGGGGTCAGTCTAGGTCTGTCTAAGTGTGTCAAAACCATTTACCATTATTTAAAAAAATCATTTTGTTTAATTTTAGCCACCTATACCATCATGGGGACTAAGAATACTGCCAAGGCAAGGGAGACACTATTGAATATAATGAGAGGATCATTTCCATACTTTAGAAAGATTCTGAACTCATCATCGTCTAGGGCCGTTTGGGGATGACAAAATAAGGTGTCTTTAGAATGCCCCTCTTTGACTGAGACTGTGCAATAGTTAAAAGTCAAAGAAATGATTCATGAACAAATCACATTGTTAGAGGTGAGAAAAAACTCTCAGTACCTTGCTCAGGGATACCAAGGTGCAAATCTCGTGAAAACATCAAATGAGGGAGGTGAGCAAAATTCTCTCAGCACCTTGCTCAGGGGTATTGAGGTGTGGTCTCATGGGTAGGTGAAGGAGGAGAAACCGTTTTCTTGAACTCTCAGGGTAGACTTGTGGGCCTTAAACCAAAGGAGTTTTGAAGAAAGTCATGTTGTTTTCTTGAAATCTCGGGGGTAGACCTATGGACCTTGAACCAATGGAGTTTCAAAAAAAGAAAATCATATTGTTTTCTTGAAAATCCTGGGATAGCCCTGTTGGCCTTGAACCAAAGAGTCTTGAAGAAAGAAAATCATGTTGTTTTTATTTTAAAGAGGTATAGTGTACTTACTTGTGACTTTGGTTCTCCTTCTGACTAGATCATGACTGATGTGCCGTTGATATGCTTAAGTGGCTGCTAGGCACTTGCTCATCTCATTTCACAAGGTCATCCTATTTTTAGGGCTCATGTAATATTTCCATGTACACTGCACTGGCTAGGTTCTTGAGTTCATCGTTGGCTAGTCTAGACAGTGCATCTATGGTGGTATTCTTGATCCTGGGTACTCTAACCATCTCGAACTTCATGAACTGCCTGATCAATTCCCGAGCACGTGCTAGGTATGATGTCGTGCGCTCATCTTTCGCCTCATATTCGTTGTTCACCTGGTTCACTACAAGCTGGGAGTCACTCCGGATGGAAAAGTGTGTGACTTGAATGGCTTTTGCCACCCGGAGTCCAGCTAATAGTGCCTCGTACTCTGCTTCATTGTTAGATGCTGGGAAGGTGAACCGGAGAGCATACTATATTCGGAATCCTTCAGGGCTAATAAGCATGAAACCAGCTCCACATCCCGTGGCATTGCTCGAACCATCCACGAACATTTCCTATGACCCTCGATCTAGCTCTTCCGATTCCTATACTTCTGTCTCTGGTAGAGTGCACTCAACGACGAAGTCTGCCAGAGCTTGGCCTTTGATGGCTATCCTGGGTTGAAATTTGATGTCATGCTCACTCAACTTGACCGCTCAGGTGATCAATCGTCTGGAGACATCTGGCTTGTGCAACACCTTCTTTAGTGGGAGGTCGGTGAGGACCGTGATGGTATGGGCTTGAAAATATGGTCTGAGCTTCCTTGCCACAATCACCAGTGCATATGTGACCTTCTCCATTCTTGTGTACTCTCTGCATCAATTAAAACATGGCTTACATAGTAGATGGGTCTTTGCATTTTACCCTCTTCTTTTAGCAGTACTGCGCTAACTGCGACGGGAGTCGCTGCCAGGTAGACTTACAATTCTTCATTGGGCTCTGAGCGCCCAAGCAAGGGTAGGCTCTCTAGGTACAGCTTCAACTCTTCAAACGCCCTCTGACACTCCTCAGTCCATGCAAAGTCTTTTGGACTTCGAAAGTTCTTCAGCATCTTAAAGAATGGTAAACACTTATCTCCGGATCGTGACACGAACCTTGATAGGGCGGCGATCCTTCCATTCAATCTTTGTACTTCTCTAGCTGTTCTTGGGGGTGCCATCTCTTGGATGGCCTTGATCTTGGATGGGTTGGCTTCTATTCCCCGTACTGAGACCATGAGGCCTAGGAATTTTTCAGACGTCACTTCGACAGCACACTTTGCAGGGTTGAGTTTCATCTGGTTCCTTCTCAGTACGGTGAACACCTCTTCCAGGTCGGTCAGGTGTTGATGAGCTTGGATGCTTTTCACGAGCATGTCATCCACGTATACCTCCATGTTGCATCCGATCTGGTCCTCAAACATCCTGTTGACCATTCTTTGGTAGGTGGCCCCTGCATTCTTCAGTCCGAACGGTATGACATGGTAGCAGTAGTTCTCCTTGTCTGTTCGAAAGGCGGTGTAGGGCTCGTCATCCTCATGCATGAGGATCTAGTTGTAGCCAGAGTAGGCATCCATGAAACTCAGCATCTCATGTCCTGAAGTTGCATCGATTAATAGGTTGATCCTGAGGAGTGGGTACTCATCCTTGGGACATGCCTTGTTCAAGTCGGTGTAATTGACGCACATCCTCTACTTCCCATTGGGCTTGGGCACCATGACCACATTGGTGAGCCAGGTAGGAAACTTTTCTTCTTTGATGAATCCCACTCGGCTTAACTTCTCGACCTCTTCTTTGACGGTTACCTGTTGGTCGAGGGTAAAATTCCTTCTCTTCTACTAGACGGGCTTCTTGGTTAGGTCCAGATGTAGCTTGTGCTCTGCTATGGATCTGGGTATGCCGGGTATGTCTGTGGTCGACCATACGAAGACGTCCATGTTTGCCTGCAGGAAGTGTCCCAATTCTTCTTTCTCCTTGTTGCTCAAGAGTGAGCCAACCTATACGACCTTGGAAGGGTCATCCTTGCTGAGTGGCCGTGGAACTAGGTCCTCGATCGGTCTTCCTCTCTTCTCTATCAATTCATCTCTCTGGTCACTGGCCAAATTCTCTATGCATAGTGCCATCCCTCATGTGTTGCCATTATTCTTCTTTACGAAGGTGGCATAGCATTCTCTGGCTTTCTTCTGATCGCCTCGTACTTCACCCACTTCATTGTCAGTGGGGAACTTTAGCTTCAGGTGGATTGGAGATACGACGTCTTAGGAGGCCATTGAATGACACCACGGACCTGACGGCCATAAAGTTTACCATGATGGTCACCTGTCGAGGGTGTTCCCCAAAGGTGACGGGTAGCTCTATAGTGTCTCTAATGGGGGCTTTGGCGCCCGAGAATCCATGGAGGTAGGTAGCCTCTGGCTTGAGCTGATCGTCTCCGAACCCTAATTAGCGGTAGGCTTCCAGTGAGAGTACATCCACGGATGCCCCTATGTCTATCAGCACCCTGTGTACCAGGCGGTTGGCTATCTCCACTTGCACTACTAGGGCGTCCTCATGCGGAAAGCTTGTGCCTTCTAAGTCTGCATCCGAGAAGGAGATCACCGTCTCGGTCTTTGCTATTTTGCTTGGCTTCTCTGCTACTCCCACGAAGCTGGCATGAACTTTGGCTTTCTTTGTTGACTCTTGCCCCGGTCCTCCAAGTATGCTGAGGATGGGGGCTCCCTTGGTGCCACTTGGTTCTGCTGCATCTCTTCTCTCGTCAGTGCGGTCTCTTTCTCTATCTCAATCCGCTCTCCTTTCTTCTCTCTCCCGATCTTGACCTCGATCTCGATCTCCTTGGCCCGAACGGCCATTGCGCCTTCCCTTCATGTACTTGTCTAGGCTTTCGGCTTTCACAAGGTTCTCTATTTCTCTCTTCAGTTGGTAGCATTCCTCCGTGTCATGCCTGTAGTCCTTGTGGAAGAGACAATACCTGTTAGTGCTGCACTTCTCAGATCCTGCCAGCATAGGTTGTGGCCATTTGAGTAGGTCACGGTCTTGTATCTGCATGAGGATCTGTGACCTAGTGGTGTTAAGGGATGTGAACTCGGGGCTGCTTGCCCTCTCACTTCTTTTTGATCGATGGTCACCCCTTCCGGGTGGTCGATCACCTTTCTCTTGTCGTCGCTCAGTCCTCAATCTTTTATTATCTTTGCGGTCATCTGGTACTGACCTCTTGTTGTCTTGGGTTTTGCCTTCAATGGCCTTCGTCCGTGACTGTACTATTTTGGCCATGTTGGTGAACTAGTTACATCGCTCCATGGGCTCTTTCATGGTCTTGGTCTCATGATGTGCCAAGTCCTTGATTAGTTCCATGTCTCTGATGCCCCCCGCTAGGGCGGCATGCTGGGTCTAGTCATCTAGGTTGCGGACCTCCAGGGATTCCTTGGTGAACCTGCTGACATACTCCCTGAGAGACTCCCCAGGGTTTTGGATCACGTTCAACAAGTTGACTGTGGTCTTCTTCTGCTTGACAGTGCTCTGAAAGCTGGTCATGAACTGTTTGCCTAGCTTTGCAAATGATCTAATCGACCGTGGTCGCAGTCGGGAGAACCATGAAGTTGCTGATAAGATACCACTTCCGATCCACCATATAGAGTCATCATGCCATTAAAGTAGTTGATATGGTCATTAGGGTCGGTGGTACTGTTGTAGAGTTCAAAGGTAGGTAACCTGAACCTGGATGGCAGTGAGGCTGACATGATCTCTTCTGAGAAGGGGTGTTGTCCAGGGATTGAGTGTGTCTCACCCTTGGTTTGCTTCTTCAACCCTTCCAGTTTCTCGTCCAACTCTCGGAGTCTCTTGTCTAACTCTTTATCAAGTGCTTGTTCCCCATGCCTTGCTGGTCGTTCACTGCGAGCTTGTTCACGTCCTCTCCTGGAAGTCCCTTCCCGTCTCGACTGTTGGTGAGATGGTGAAGGGTCACGTCGTGACGAATCTTGTCTTGACCGTGAGGGGCTTCCTTCATGGTAAGTCTGGCTTCGCTCTGATACATGACTTCCTTCTAGTCGACCATCAAACACCGACCTCCACATGGACCCGTTAGGGTTAGGTACCCCGGATCGGTGTGATGGTGTTCTTCCTCGGTCTGACCGTGCTGGGAGGTCCGACTTTCTCCTTGGATGTTGGGAGGGTTCTCCCTATTACCTAGTGTGCCTCTCGGACCTGTCACCCCTGGGAGGCGACCTCTCAGGGGTCTGCTCCCGTCTACGACGGTGGGTTACCGCCTTCTGCCTGAGGTATTCGCAGAAAAGTCATTGATCCTTGAGGATCTGTCGTTGTAGGTCGTTGATCTGACCCACCATCGCTGGTGCACGGGGATCAGGTATTGGTTCCACGATGTCTTCTGTGGCTGCTTTGGGGTTGAGATTGGCTGTCTCAACCTGTTGGTTCTCTGGGATCTCCTCCTCATGAGAGACATGGTCATTGACCCTGCGACGTGAACTCTCTGGAGGAGGTGACCTTTTCCCCTCCCTCGGGGCATTGTTGGTGGAGGGAGCGGTCTTCCTGCGTGCCATAATTGATCAGTGATGGAAACAAGCTAGTAGAGGTGATGGCTAGCGTCGTTCCCACAGACGGCGCCAATCTGTTGCGTCAAGAAATTGCTCCGTGGTCCTTCGAGTGCCCTAACCTGCAAAAGACCCTGGGATGACAAAGGAGAACCGGTGTGGTTTCGGCCTAGGACTCTCCGATGCCTAAGTTAGATCTCTCTGAGCAAATAGATGAATAGTGGTATTCCATATGAGTTAAGATGTCCCCTATGGGGTTGTGTACCTTGCCTTTTATAGCAGTGTATGGCGGGGTGGAGAGTCCCAGTTGATGTAGAGTGTTTGTTTGCCATGGGTGATAGAGTCCCTGAGTAGCAAGGCTCCTCCTTGATAGGTTGTCTTCCCGTGAGACATGGTGTCACGGTAGACCTGGTAGTTGCCTTCCTGTAAGAAGTAGTGTCCTTCATAGACTTGGCATCCTTGGTGGATAAACCTCATCTACGTGGTAGATGAGGTTCCTAGTAAATGACTCCGTTCAGACTACATGACTCTATAGGCGATGGCCTAGAGTCCTTGGCATGTTGCCTTGCTGACGGCGATCCGCGGGAGCTTGTGCTTGAGGATGGCATGTATGGGCACGACGTGTTTCGGGTATGCCACGCTCGGGTCCGCGGTCTGCGCCAGTGACGATCTGCGCCTGTGGTAGCGTGATCCGCACCCGTGGCCCGACCGCGGTCCGTGCCCGTGGTTGGGTGGTCCACCTCTATGGTGATCCACGCCCGTCGGTGATCTGCGCCCATGGTTTGACCGCGATCCGCGCATGTGGTGATCATGTGTGGTTGGGCTTTGTCACGTGGCGCTCCCTGACTAGTCAGGGTGAAGTTATGTTTATCAATCGGCTTCGACTCTCTTGAATCTTAGTCATTGATGATCCAAAGAATGCGTTCACATTTCGCAGTGATGAGGTCCTCTCAGGTACTGGGTCTCGGTGACACATGTCTATTCTAATCCTACATCTGATAGTAATACATGAGGGAATCGACAAATTAGATTCTTTGTCAATGCACATCATAATGTGCACTCGCATTCGTACCCTGACATCAACATGTCTAGGCATACCCAATGTGATGACCATATGATAAGGATGCCCAACCCAAACCCTAGTCATGACTACCATTTTAAGTTAAACTTATAGACACATAATGCTCAAAAACTTTATATCACATGTGATAATATTAAACCAAAATATATAAATGGCTCAATACAATATATACCAGATCGAACTAGAACAAATCGGATTTAATGGACACATAAATCCAACATCATCTCCATTCTAAGTGTTTCAATTCTCACGCATAAAACTTTGGAACTTGATTTCTGTTAATTTAGGGGTTAGTTGCTTCAGTGAGGATCTAGCCAACATGCTTATCAACAAATTAAAAACTTACAAATGTTTTTATTTATTTATTTTTTATTATTAATCCCGCTGCAAGGAACACAAGAGGGTACTTAGCTGGAGGATAAAAGCGGGATTCGATCCAACCCTTTCAATTTCTTGCACTGTCCTACTACTAGGCCCAGCCTGACTGTGGATTGCCTTGGGTGTGGGTTTTATAGCTTAGAGCCTTGAACCTTGCTATCAATAGGTACGGAGGGCAGGATCATCCATGTTAGATTGTTTACCCTTTTTTTGGACATGATCGAAGACCTGTAATGGCCCGCTCTACCGTATTTATTAGAGGGATCCAAATCTTCTATGGCGCGCTTTTAGTAGCAGTCTGTGTGGTGTAGACTGGGTCGGAAGCACAATGATCGTTTTACCCCCGCTCGGGTAAGGCGTTTGAACAAGGATAAAACGGTCATTGCGAGCGACTCAGTCCGCTCAGGCCGCTATGGACCGCGCACCGTAGAAGATCTGAATTCTTATTGGAGACTGGTTGATTAGATTTAAAAGCTTACAAGGCTCCAAATACGACCATGTCCCACTATCACGTTCATATCTAAAGTTCTCTTTGTCTATTGATGTGAGAGAGAGAGAGATAGAGAGAGAGAGAGAGAGAGAGAGAGAGGGGGGGGGGGCGTCAATGTAGATTGAAAAGCTTACAAGGCTCCAATTAAATACGACTATATATGACCCACTATCCCGTTGATCTGTAAAGTTCTTTTTGCTTATGAGAGAGAGATTATTTGATCTGGGGTCAATGGCAGTCCAACAAGAGACGAAATGAAGGAAGATGAGAAGAAAGGTTAGAATGAAACGAAAGTAAAACTAGTGGTCAAAATTATTTAGCTATACTTTGATGGAAACGAGAGAAAAAATAATGGTAATATTTTATTTCAGTCTCACTCATCTTGTCTTAGAGAGCTCCGAGTTATTGTGAGGGAAGACAAAGCAGGTTTACTTGTTTTTCAATTTTAAAGGTCCTAGGGACTCGTGTTGGTTTTTTAGGAGTGTTCCCTCGAGTAATTTTTGTATTGGGTTTGAGGTAAGGTGGGCTATGTAACCACTTCTTGCACCTGCTCCATTACCGCAAATTCCATTGCTAACGTCTGCATTTGCTGAAATTTTGAAAATTTAACGACTATACTCCATTATTCATAGCAAAAGAGTGATACTTCTTAATGAAAGTGAATACGAAGGACAAGGAGCACGCACAAAGATCAATAAGGGTAAAGTGGAAGAGATATTAGCAAGTTGGTTCTGGGGAGAGATTAGGTGGAATATGAAGAACAAGGAACACGTACGCACAAGGCCGACAGAAAATCTGATTACAGAAGCATATAATACACTAAGACTAACATGAAACTTATAAATCAATAGGAAAATGAGTTAACATACTACTGCTTTCCTACTTGGGACAGCAGCAGTATGTTTGCACCAACAAAGAAAGAAGAGGGATTTTCGATATAAGACAATTGTGAAATCGTAAAAACAATCTGCGGGCACCATTCACTGAACTCTTAGGGATGAAGAAGATGGAAGAAGATTAAAGGGATTTTCTTATTGATACCTTTCATGGTATCATATAATTTGTAGTCTTACATTTTTGCTTTTTTTAATGTGATACAAATTAATTTTTTTTTTTCTAATGAGGATAATAATGTCATTTCATATGTATACTTGAAAAATGTACGTACATAATACTGGCACACTTTAATAATAAAATAATGACATGTTACATTTTTTGGAAACCCTTTTATATATCTATCTTAACAAACTTTTGTTAATAACAAAGGGCAACTGAAAAAGGGGAAGGTGCCAAATTCTAAATAAACTTGTAGAGGTGTCATTCAAGATACTCCCAAGCTGAAAACATTAGATATATTTAATACTCAACAATTGAATCCATGAATTCAGTATTATCCCCTGAAAAAAACTTGGAAACGCTAATTGGCCGGGCACATGCAATGCGCTGCCCCTGTGCCCAGACATAGGGCCGTGCAAAATGATTGCTGCAACCCAGGAAATTCCACCTTTCCATAGTGGCACGACGGTCATTTCTGAGTGCAGGGGCAACGTACAACACGTATCCCGTTAGCATTCTAACTTTTATGTACATCTTTTGGCAAAAGGTTGCGTGCATGACGGTCTGTTTTTGTTTTTGTGCATGACGGTCTTATCCCTTCTCACAACCGAAAAGACAAATCCCCCCCACCATTTAACACATCATAATCCCTACCCCTCTCATGGGACTGAGCATGAAAACCTCCCCGGCCCATATCTTGTTTTTTAAACATATTCTATTTGTAAAATTTTTTATTTGACATGGCAATTTGTATGGGAAATTGAGTTGGACAATCTCAAACTCTGATGGAGGGATGATGTATTTATAGGTAGTAGTTATATGATGACTAAGATAATTTTATTTTGACAGTAATAACCAAAAATTCATTAAAAGTTCTTTTTCAGATTTCTCTTGCACTTTTGTAAGATAATATTAGCCATTGTAACAAATTAATGAAAGTTACTGCTAAATGGCTGCTGCTTGTGTAGGGGTTATGTTTTTTTAGGTAAAAGGTAATTTCAATTAGAAAGTTAGAAAAAAATAAAAATGAGTACAAAGAGATGAGTCTAGGAAAATAACGAGATATACAAGGACAAAAGAACTAATCAGCGCTCCCCACCTTCGACAATGCCATCAACAAGAAGACTGTCAATCAATTAAAAAAATAAAATCTACTATAAAACCAAAACCTCAATCTACTGCACAATCGTCAGCTCACTCACTATTGAGGCCTTCCTTTTATGCTCTCACCTCTTCCTTGCGAATTTTATAGGGCTGAGTAGTTAGAAGTAGTTAGCTTTTTGTTCAATTAATTGGGTTGGTTAGGGGGATCCATTTATCTTTCATGAAAGTGGAGTAGCTAATATTGATTTTCATATGAATCATGTATCATGTGTGGACCTAAGTTAATGTTTTACTTTTTTTTTTGGGGGGGGGGGTTAAATAAGGAACATGTTTTACATGTTCATATCAAGGTGTTTATGAAGTATTTTTTTTTAGGGGTTAAATATTTATGCAGTATTGAAACAAAAAATAAGAAACATTGGATTTGCAGAACACTCTTTTGTCGGCCTTTCATTATTTAATGAAACTAAGATAAGGTTTATATTTAGCTGTAGTGGTGTAGCATCATAATGGAGGAAAAAAAAGCAAAATAAAGAAAGCAAGAACATAAAAATGATTTCAATATTCTATTGTTTTGATGTTAGTTATATTATATTATCACCAATTACTATTAGTCTTTTCCTTCTTTCTTTAGTTATTTTAATAACATTGCTTATGAGGGATTTGGCTCCTAACTTTAAAGGGCGATTGTCTTCGGTAGCAGATTTTTTGTGTATGAGATATTGGAAGATTCTTGTTCCCCATGGCCGGCCTCAATCCCTATTAGATTTCTATTGGTGTCTGTCTCAACTAGGCTGGTTTAAAATCAATATTGATAGGTGTTCGCTTGGTAATTCTAGAGAGGTGCGGGTGTTGGTGGTGTTATTAGGGATTCTAATGCCAAAGTGATTGCTTCTTTTTTTATCCTTGGTGTCTCTACCAACTTTGAAGCAGAGTTTAGGCCGTTGCTTATAGGGTTGGCTCAGGCAAGAGAACTTTGTCTCCCTAAGGTTTGACTTGAGTGCGACTCGATTACGATGGTGGTCTTGGTTTCTAAGTTGTTACTGCCGTAGTTTGTTCGGCAACAGTGGTTGGGCCTCCAATATTACATTGGGAGCATTGAATGAAAACTTTCCCATTGCTTTCAAGAGGCTAATCCAGTGGCAGATTACCTTGCTAAGTCGGTTTCCAAGTTTGAATTATCTTTTCCTATTGATTCTTGGTCAGCTTCTATTGAAGAGGATCTTAAGTTTGATGCTTAGGGAAGTCCAAGATTCCGATGACGATAGTTCTTTTCAGTTTTCTTTTTCTTAGCCTATTTTTCGTGTCTACCGTTCGAACCCCTGCTGATGGCAATGTCGTAGGTGAGGGTCTAAACTGGTAGTTACTGTGTTTGATGTTTCTGGATTTTTCTAGTCTATGCTTGCATTTTTCTTTCAATCTTTAATATACATGACCTTTTAGCGAAAAAAGTAACATTAATTGCTTATGCATAAAATGGTTTTTTCTCATTTTCAATTTTTTATTAATGATTTTTATTTTGTCTCCTAGTTCTGTTTTTCACACATCTATTTTAAGCCTTACGTTATTCATTATACTTTTAACGGTAAAAGTTGTGCACATGGTTAGCTCAAAAATGAACTTGCACATCTCTTCACATATCACTGCTCATGTTAGAGGGTGATATATCATAAATGTCTTTCCTCTATTGTCAGATTTCAAAGGAGGTTCTCTCATTCCCATTAATAAGTACTTGTAATTATTTATGATTTTTACAAAATTACCAAAAGAACTTTTAAATAGTGGCAGCTCTATAGTGGTTCTTTAACGGATTCCTGTTGCGTGCCATTAAAATTTCAAATAAAGGTCGATCTCTTGTGAAGCTAGTGATATAATAGCTGTTAATTATGATGCCCTAGAAAATTTTAATTACGAAAAGTGGGTAATGAGTCTTCAACTTTTAGATGTTTAAGGGTTTAGTAGGCTTAACTTTGCAGCATAAATAGAAGTTGATGATGAGCCACCACTTAATAAGGTTTGATGTATAATATTTCTAGCCAATCAAAATCCCTTAATCTAGTAACCATTAAACCTGGCTGATTAATTATCTCCAAATACGTTTAAGTTCTTTAATATCTAGATTGTTTGATTGAGAATCTACCTAACAAAATCATTTTTATAGATAATTTCACTTCATTGCAAACAAAGGGAAAAGAGGAGGGGGAGTAGGTACAATAAACTCAGCCAAACGGCTTACAAAAAAATATATACAAGAATGGTAGTTGTAGGAAATATATTATCCAAATCATACATGAAAAATACTTGTAACAAGGGGTTAAGATTACTTATCTGTTTTGTAGACAAGCCAAGGTTGATTCCGACAACTCAAACATCAAAATAACGTCACAAACCTGAAATTATATTGAGAAATTTAAGAGAACGAGTCGTATCAATGGACAACACTATGTTGCAAGCCAAAAGTGACCTAAAAGTGTCTTAGGTTGGTTGCCACATGGAATGGTGAGTTGGCCGATGGAGAGAACCTTTCATTCTTATCCTTTGAGATGATGATCATGTATAGGAAGGTTAGTAATTTGCAGTTGGAGATTGTGAGTTTCGTTGGTTGCACGCAAAGCTTCATGCTTGGATGAAAGTGAAGGTATCACTTGGAAAGAAAAGTGAAAAAGGAGTTTTGTGTGCTAAAAGTTCAGATTAGGAGCACTTTAGACTATCTCAAAAGAGCTATCCTTTAAGTCTTCTTCAGTTTTAAAAGTTTTAGGTGGCTTTGTAAGGGACCCTCCTTACCCAAGACACCAAGAGAATATTCAAGGGCACTACACACTCTTTTCCTCCTAAAACTGTATATGTTATAACTTAAAGAGATAAGGGTTCCACACATGCAAATAATTCCTTCTTCACGTCTCTCTGTATTTACAAAGAATTTCCAATAACCCTAATAATCTCAGCTCCCTATAAGAGATGAGGGCTCCACACATGCAATATGCGCTGAAGACACCTCACCGTACAAGGAAAGATGAGGAGGACATATTGCATGCGTGGAGCCCTTAATTATCTCCTATATATACTTCCATTGCAAAAAGTTAAAGGGGAACAAAGACATCAATCCTAAATAAATTAGGGGAAAATGTTCTCTAAATGACATAAAGAAGCTGAAATCTTCTTTTAGATACAAAATTAAATTGCCTCAAATGTTCTCATATATCTTCAACTATCAAATCTCTGAGTTGCATTGAATCCATGATCAAAACAAGTTGATCTATCTTCACGGAATTATGTTCTTTCATTGGATTTAGTAGATAAAGATTGAGGAACATTCAGGATCTTTTGTATGCATTTTATTGGAAGAAAAGGCATACAACTGATCACACTTTTTCAGACTAGTAGAGGAAGAAAAGCTAACAAAGCTCAGGCTTTTACAGACTAGTAGAGGTAGAAAAGCTAACAAAGAAGGAATTTTTGAATTTTTGAAGATTTATTCTGTCTACAAGGAACTTCTTAGTCTAGGGAAGGAAGCAAAGTCTATGAGACTTTATCCTTTGAATTTTGGACTGACTAATCAACTTCCTTTGTCTCGCTCGCTGGGTGGACCTCTGTTGCTTTTACTTTCTGTCAATGTTATTCTTTATTCATTTAATGTCTTGTTCAATCACTCTCTTAATCACTCAGCAGTCTACCTTAAAGAAGGATTAGTCATAGTGAAATTCCTTTCATCGAGGACGAGGACGTAGGTTGCTTTCACAACCGAACCACATTAAGCTTGGATTCTATCTCTTCCCTCCTTCTCTTTCTCATCCTAAGAGTCGTTCTCTAACAAGCGTTAAGTATGCTTCATGCCTTCCAATATTGTTCTGATATTTTTGAGCTCTCTCTAATGGAAGTACATGTTTATGCATTTACAAGTCAGATCATATGTCTCGGTGCCAGGGATTAGCTATCAAATGCAGCAATTGGACGATTTTTCATGGGCTTTTTGTTAGAAGTGTGTTGGATCATTAAAGAAAGTGTTGTCATTGTTGGCAATGATTTGGCAGCATTCCCTGTATATTCTGGTAGTACATGATGATTCTACTATAATTTGGTAGTTCTGGGGAAGTCAAACAGTCAAATGGCAGTGTCAAGGGTAGTTTGGTTATTTGATAGAATTATAGCATCATCCAAGCATGGAGGTTGACTTTTGACTGTATATTGGGTCTCTAGGCAGTATTTGGCAAGGGGCCGAAGCAATAGGTGAGACACCAAGTTGTGATTTCATTGGATTGTGTTCACTTTGAAGCTATTTTTGTAAGCCTTAGTGGCAGAACTGGGCGAATAACTCTTCACAAAAAATGTAGTTCGTCGAATCATGGTTCCAACGCAATTTAAATCACATTATTATGAGTTCAGACAAAACAGTTACAACGATTTCCATGGAAGTGTGCGAAAAAGAAACAAAATGGGAGAGCTTTGTGAAAAGTTGGAGCTCCTTATTGAGTATTCTGTTGTTTTTTACTGCAACAGGTTATGTAATCACGTTTCTGTGATTACAAAGGCCATTTTTCAATTTCTTTGGGTCGATTTAGGTATAAAATGAATATTTTATGAGCAAGATTCCGAATCAAGATTCGATTTAGGACTGAGTTTCAGTGTTTCAAGCACATACCATATCAGTTATGGATGGCCCAGATGAAACCAAAATCTCCAACTAAAACTTTGGAACATGATTTCCGTTAATTCTAGGGGTTAGTTACTTCAGTGAGGAACAAGTCAATAAGCTTATCAACAAATTAAAAACTTACAAATGATTTTTTTTTTCCCACTGCAAGGAACACTAGAGGGTTGGGTGGAGGATAAAGGCGGTCGGATTCAATCCAACCCTGTCAATTTCTTGCACTGCCCTAGTAGGCCTAGCCTAACCGTGGGTTACCTTGGGTATGAGCATTATAGTTTAGAGCCTTCGACATTATCATCAATAGATAGGGAGAGCGGGATCATCCATGTTAGATTGTCCAGGATCCAAATCCTCTACTGCCGAGTTGCTCGGCAGTACCATGCTGCCCAGACACGGTGTTGCGCATAATGATCGTCTTAATCCCATTCGGGCAAGGCGCTTGGACAAGGGTAAGGCGGACATTCCGAGCAACTCTGCAGTAGAGGATCCAAATTGCCCGCGACGGCTGGAGGAGAACCAAATTGGGCTCCAAATACGACCATTTCCCACTATCACGTTCATATCTAAAGATTTTTTTGTCTATTGATGAGAGAGAGAGAGAGAGATCTATTTAATATGTTGGGTCAAATGTAAATTGAAAAGCTTACAAGGTTCAAGTCTCCAAATACGTCCATGTCGCTCTATCACGTTGATAGCTAAAGTTCTATTTGTCGAGAGAAACAAAGAGAGAGATGATCAGATCTTAGGTCAAAGTTAGGCAGCTATACTTTGAAAGAAACTTTAACGAAGGGAAAAAATGATAATTATTATCAACAAAACTTAAAGGGTTTTTCTTATTGAAATCTTTCATGGTGTCAACTAATTTGTAGTTTTATATTTTTCTCCTTTAAGTGTGACATAATGTCATTTTATATGTATGGTTGAAAAATGTGCTTGATAATGATACATTTTAATAATGAGAATGATATGTTACTTTTTTTTTTTAAAAAAATCCTTTTTATATCCTTAACAAACTTTTGGAAATAAGACAATGGGCAATTAAAAAAATGTACTAAATTCTAAATACACCTATAGAAATGTCATTCTTAAGGGTATCAATTCGGTACGGAACCGAGTATTCGGTTCAGATCCGATTCATTCCAACAGTGGCAATGGGATCTAGATCCAGACCAAGTCCAAATTGGCCCTATAATTGAATACTCTAATCAATTCTTGTCAATTCAGTTCGGACCTGGTTACAATTCGGTTCTTATCTGGTTAGTACATCCGGTTACTATATCCCAAAAAAAGAAATCATGGAGAGAGAGAGAGAGAGAGATATATATATATATATATATATATATACCATTACTTCTATACCTTCAATACACAACGTTGCAACCTTTACTTGTCTTGGAACAATGCAATAAGACTAATGGAAGAGAGGAAACAGAGAACTGGAAGGATGATCCCACAAGCTCTACCTTTGGCCTTCACTGTGTTCGTTCAGGACACATGAGCACTAAAGGAACTTAGAGAGATATCAACCCCACCTTGCATGGAGGTTGAAATTATAAGGTTGTTGAAGATGGAAAGTCGCTGCAACACTGCTAGAGAAGGAGGAGATGAACCGGTAAAGAGAAAGAGGTAAAGAATTGAAGAGTTACAAAAGAAGTCGTGATCGTTAAGAAATCTATATTTAGTAAGACATAAGAACTAAGGAGTAAGTGAGTCTATTATGGCCTCGAGGCACTAAGGGTTAACTGTCAACCTAGAGTCTTAACCATTAAAACTCCAAACCTAATAAACTATTAGGGTTTTAAGTTAACTTTTAAGGCAGGTATGCGATTCGGATTCGGTTAGATCCGCCGGTTTAGTGGGTAGATCCAGATCTGAACCGAAATGAATGATAAAGACATTTTCAGATCCAGGACTTAACCATGTTAAATTAGGTCCAGATTGGTTCAGGTTATTCGGGTAGAATCCGGATTCGGTATTTGGTTTCTGGTTACTCATTGACATCCTTAGGACTAATTTTGATACTCCCAAGCTTAAAACAATATAAATATAAAATGGGAGAAAGAACGCTAACCAATGTTGTGCCTCGGCGTGTACCTACACCCAGGCACAGCCGCGTGCAAAATGATTGGCGCACCCCCTGGAAAGGCAGAAAGGACCAGGGGTGCATCGATCATTTCACACACGGCTGTGCCTGGGCACAGATACACGCCAAGCCACAACACCAGTTAACATTCCTTTTCCCATATAAAATACTCAACAATTGAAACTATGAAATCGAACTATTATCCCCAAACAAATCTTTTATGTATATCTTTTGGGAAAACATTTCGTCTACGATGTGCACCATGCATAGTCTTACCCCCTCTCACAGGAAGGGGTCAAAAAGACAAATCCCCCCATTTGATGCATCGTAATCCCCACCCCTCTCATGCAACCATGCACGAAAACTTCACCATATCTGTTTTTTGAACTTTTTTCTATTTGTATAATTTTTTTATTTGACATGGCAATTGGTATGAGAAATTGAGTCGGACAATCTCAAACTCTAATGGAAAGATGATGTCTATATAGGTAGCAATAATATGATGACTAAGATAATTTTCTTTTGAAAATAATATCCAAAAAATCATCAAAAGTTTTTTTTCTGTTTTTCTATTGCACTTTCGTAAGAAAATATTAACCATTGTAACAAATTAATTCAACAAAGTGGAAAATGGCTGCTCCATGGGTACGAGTTACTTTTTAGGTAGAAGGTCTTTTGTATTAGAAACGTAGAAAAAATTAAAAAAAAAATGAGTACAAAGAGATGATTTTTATTGTCTCTTATTTCTGTTTTTCGCATGTTGTATGAGTCTCTCCTTTAATTATTGCTTCATTTTTTGAATGGAACTATTTTAAGCCTTACCTTATTCATTTATACTTTTAACACACTTTTACAGGAGTCGTTATAGTCTACGGTTCCCTGACCAGTGCGGTTCCCTAGTTCCTCTCACAAGAGGGGGGGTGGGACCCACCTGGAGCAACTCACCGAACAGCCTGCCCAGGTGGGGTCCACCCTCTTCTTGTGAGAGGAACTAGGGAACTGCACCGATCAGGGAACCATACACGAAAAAAATTACTTTTGTAGAGGGGAAATTATGTGGAGAGGAGTAGTGGTTGGTGATGATGGATCGGTTTCAGGCGATGAGGTGCAAGGCGGCTTGGAAGGTGATTCGGATGTGAGGACTCTAGAGTGGAAGGGAGGTGTCGGAGCTGTTGGGAGTGTCAAACCGTTTTCTTATGCAGCAGCAATTGGTGGTGGCACTCGCAAGGTGAATATCGATTCCCTGCAATCTCCAATTCAGGCAGGGAATATTATAAGGATTGTTATTCTTCAAGCTGATTATGAACAAAGTCTTGCGGGATTTCAATTCGCGTTGATCGGTCAAAATAATTTCCGTCTTGGGTCATTAGACGATTTTCATGCTTTGGCAAGGGAGCATTGGTCCCTAAAGGGGGAGGTGGTGATGATGGCTTTGGGCAAAGGGGTGTTGTTTTCCAATTCTCTCTAGAAAGTGATATGTTTCAGATATGGAGAAGATCTCCTGTGAGGTTCGGCAAGCAGCAGATTCGATTTCAGCGTTGGAAGCCAGATTTTAGTATCCATGATAAGCACGTAGACATGAAACTTGTATGAGTTCGTTTCCCGGATCTCCCATTCGAGTATTGGCATGAAAATGTCCTCCTCTCGATGGCAAAAGTTATTGGCCGGCCTGTGGCTTTGGACATGCATACGCGCAATGGTGTAATGGGTCACTTTGCTCGGGTGTTGGTGGAAGTGGAGGACTCCCCTTCTTTTTCCAGAATTTACGAGTTCCAAGTTGAGCGCAAGCAACCAGGATCGGCGCTTCTTTTATGTTTCAAGCAGTTCGCTGTCTATGAAGATGAACTTGATCGTTGCAGCCATTGTAAGAGGGTGGGTCATGTTAGCAATGGTTGTCAGCTAAACAAAGAAGATGAAGCTAAGGCTGCTTGGGAGCGATCTTCCCATATTTTTCCTGGGGCTTTAGGTGGTGAGGAGGTTGAGAGACCAAGGCCGGCAGTGGCTCTTGATGAAGGTACTTCTCGAGGGGCCAGACCTGGTGGAGGTTCTCGTGGTGGTCCTCAGGCAGCTCTCGGTGGTGGTTCTTGTGGAGGGGGTCAGGTGGTTCAGGCAGCAGGGGGTAGTGTTGTTTCTCGTGGAGGTGGTGTCCATAGTGGTGCTCAGCCAACCCTGGACGGTGCTCCTCTTGTTCAGGCTGCTCAAGATGGTGGCAATCCACATGGTGGTGTCTCCAATTTGGGTAGATTTTCATATCCCTAGAATTATGTAATTTTCGAAAGTGTTTCAGCCTTATCTCCTTCCATTAGAGGAGGAAATCTTGCTTTAATTCCTTCACAGGAGATCCCTCTCAGTTTGGAAAGTTCTCAAGTAGGCCTCAATCAAGTGGAGATTTTGGGATCTTCTTCCATTCAACATTTAAATTTTGAATCTGCTGGGAATCATGGGAAAGTTAATTGGGTTGTGGATCTGGGTGACCTAGAGGCTACCAACCCGGCATGTAACTTGAGTGGATCTGGGTCAGATGAGGACCCAGTTTTGAGTGGTGAGAAGAAGGTAGCTTTGGATTCTGAAGTTGGTTCGGTGGTGGGAAAGGATCAGGGGTGTGACCAGGGTGGGGGTGGTTCGTTGGTACCTGGGGTCTTGGTGCCGGCTTCCCTGGTCGAGGGCAATGAGGACAAAGGTCAGGGTGGGGGAAGGGAAAAGGTTGCTCCTAGCCATGAAAGTGGTGGCAAAGGTAAATCGTCACGTGGTGGTTTGGCTGCGAATGTTGAATCCTCGTGTATGGTTAGAACTCGTAGCTTGTACTATGAAATTCAAGCTGTGGATGCTACAGCTAGGGGTATTTCTATTGAGAAGGAAGGTGGGGAGTCTTTGCCTAAGAAATCTAAGAACAAAGGTCAGTCTAAAAGGACTGACAAAGCTGCTTCCTCTAAGTGCTGATGAATGTCCTCTTCTGGAATATTAGGGGGCGAAGAAGGCCACCGGCAGAAGGGCATTAAGCAAAATTTTGAAGGAGTTGTGTCCTAATGTGGTATGTTTGGCGGAGCTGAAGATTGATGTGGATAAATTGCCTAGTTTTTTTTTCAACAAACGAGGCTTTGCAATGGATGTCATAGAAAATTCTCGTAGAGATGGTTACCCAAATCTGTGGATTATTTGGAAATCTCAGTTTGTTCGGCCCTTTGTGATCTCTTCTTCTGATCAACAAATTTCTGTTGGGTTGGATTGGTTGGGCCAGAGGGTGCACATTTCTTTTATCTATGCGAATTGTTTTCGGGCCAAGAGGAGGAACCTCTGGCTAGACCTTGTCTACATGGCTTCTTCCTAGATCCCTTAAAGCATGGTGGGAGACTTCAATGCGACTCTATTTTCCAATGAGAAGAGAGGCCCAGGTCGCTTCAATCTCAGTTTGACTGTAGAGTTCCAGGCTATGATTGATTCTTGCCCCCTGATCCAAGTCCCTTCACAAGGAAATTGTTTTACCTGGTCGAATAATAGAAGGAGAGGTAATGTTGTTGCAGTCTTAGATGGAGGGTTCTACTCTCAAAGTTGGTTGTCTTTGTTTCAAGATTGTGCTCAGAGAGTGCTTCCCGTATTGCTTCAGATCACTCCCCTATTTTGATTTTTTCAGAGTCTGCTCCTCGGCTAGCTAATTGTCCATTTTATTTTCACAAGTTCTCGTTAGAGTATGATGATTTCTTAAGGGTAGTGTCTGAGTATTGGCGGGAGCGATCGTTGGCAACCCAATTATTGGCTTTCGTAAAAAGCTCAAAGGTCTCAAACAAGTTCTTCGGTCTTGGTCTAGCATTGGTTTCCCAAACATTAACTGGTGCTAAGTTGAAAGAAGTGCAGGAGAGTATAGAGAGGAATGTCATGATTGATAGTCTTTTTAATTAAGAAGCAGATGAAAAGACGGCGCTGCTAAAAGCTACTGAGATGCATGAGAAATTATGGGTGGAAAAATCGAGAATTATATGGCTTAAGAGGGGGACAAAAATTCTAAATTTTTTCACCTTTCGACCTAGATTCGTTAAGGGAAAAGCATGATTCGGTCACTCAAAAAGGAGAATGACGAGGTAATTTCTAACCATACTAATATTACTGATTATGTGGTTAGTTTTTATGAATCTTTTCATAAAAAAGCTCCCCTCACTGCTCATTGTGACCTTCTTGATTTTATCCCAGGGGAGATTGATGATGTGGATAATATGTGTTTGGAGATGATTCCCTCTTCTGAGGAAATTGAATCTGCTGTGTGGGATCTTGACCCGGATAGCTCTCTAGGTCCGGATGGTTTTCCAAGTGCCTTCTTTAGGAAGTGATGGGAGGTGCTGTCCTATGATTTCTGTGGAGCTGTTAAATTTTTTTTCTCCTCTGGAAAGCTTCTAGGGTGTCAATAATTGTTTTATTACCCTGATTCCAAAAAATTGAAGGGGCTCAGTATTTAGATAAATCCAGGCCTCTTTGTATGGGTAACTTCCTCAGTAAAACTATATCTAAAGTTATGGTGATGCGTTTGGCGATCAAGCTGCCCAGGTTGGTGTCTGAGGAATAAGGAGCTTTTCAAAAGGGGAAGATTATTTATGATAATATAAGCTTAGCGTCTGAGCTAGAGAATATTATGTTCTCTACTACTAAAGGAGGGATGGGAATTAAAGTTGACATCTAGAAGGCGTATGATAAACTTTCCTAGGATTTCTTGGTTGCTATTCTTGGAAAAAAGGGTTTCTCTGAGGTTTGGGTGGGGTGGATTCACCAGCTCCTTCTCTCCTCTAGAATCTCTGTTTTATTCAATGGTTGCCCGATTGGTTTCTTTAGAGTTGAAAGGGGTCGACAACCCAATCTCTCCGATGCTCTTTATTTTGGCAGAAGAGGTGCTATGCAAAAGCCTTCGTGCTTTATTGTCATCCAAAAAGATTAAAGCTCTTTCGCGTTCGAGAGGGGTTCTCACTCCTACCCACCTTTTATTTTTTGATGACATTTATATCTTTATGAATGCTTCTAGCAGGTACACTCATAATCTGAAGTCTTTCCTGATTAAGTATCAGGATTTTTTGGACCAGAGGGTGAACTTGGGGAAAAGCAAGTTGTTCTTTGGCAATGTCCCTATTCAAAGGCGTAATAGGATCTCCAATGATTTTGGCATTTTCATTTGCTCCTTGCCTACAAGGTACTTAGGAGTGGAAATCTTCAAGGGTCATATCAAACGTGAGCATATTCTTCCTTTATTCGACAAAATCAAGGCGCATCTTTCGGGCTGGAAAGGGAGATTACTCTCGATGGCTGGGCGAGTGGAACTGGTCAAATCAGTGATTGCAGGTATTCCGGTTCATAGTTTCTATCTTTGGTGAAGATTCTTGAGAGGTGGATGAGGAATTTTATTTGGGTAGGGGATGCAGATTCCAGTAAAAAAATTACTGCCAAAAATGGGATCTGATTTGCAAGCCTAAATCTGAAGGAGGACTGGGAATTCGGTGCATGAAAGATGTGAATAAGGCTCTTCTATGCAAGCTTGTTTTGGCAAATTAAACATTGTCAGTCAAGTTTGGGTCGTTTTATGAGGGCCAAATTTTTGAATCATGAGGGCTTGTTAAAAAGCAGTTATAAATCCTCTTCTATCTGGCCTAATTTAAAAAGTCTTTGGGACTTGGTCTCTAGTATTGAGAGATGGGCTATGGGAAATGGCTCTTAATTGTATCCTGTTTTGGTTTGATAAGTGGTTGGACCCATCTTAGATCGCGGAGATGTTTTCTTTAGAGTTAGATATTTTTAAGGGCTTTGGAAGCAAGGTGGCTGACTTTATTCCTGAGGGTCGTTGGATTCTGCCTCAAGTGGAGTTGAATTTTTTGAAAACCATTTTTAACTCAGTGAGGCAGATTAAAATTCCCCCCTTCAATGTTGGAAGACAGGTGTGTTTGGACTCTTAATTCACCAGGCATATTCACGGCAAAATCTTCTTGGGAGGTGATTCGGTTGAAAAATCCTAAGCCGCCTTGGTCTTCTCTGGTTTGGAATAACTTGTTTCAACCTCGCCATTCAATTTTTGGTTAAAGGATTTATCATGGAAAGATGCCCACTGATGATCTTGTTAAGAAATTTGGCATCCCCCTCCCTTCGAGATGTCGTTTTTGTTGTCGGGCAGAGGAGTTTATTCGTCATATTTTTGTGAGTGCCCTTTCACTCAATTCTTGTGGTCTTTCTTTTTGAGTTTATTCAGGATTGGATGGCAGTTGCATGCTTCGTTTTGGAGTTGAGCTCTTGGTGGAAGAGAAAGGCGTCTTCGGTTTTCCTCAAAGAGGTGTGGATTTGTGGTCTAATTCTTAACTCTTATTTTATTTGGCTAGAGAGGAACAATAGAAGGTTTGAAGGGCGGCTTTCCAGTCAAGCCCAAGTTTGGGGTTTGATCCGTAGGGAAATGGTGGTTATTTTATCGGCTCTCACTTGCCAGTTTATTTCCATCCTAAATTTTTTGCTTTGGAGAAGTTTGAATATTCGTTTGAGACCTCGTGGCCCAGCTCGATTATTGGAGATTTTTTGGTCTCGGCCTCACCCCGGTTGTATTAAATTAAATGTTGATGGGTGTTCTCTGGGGAACTCAGGTAGATCAGGGACAGGGGGAGTCTTCCGAAACTTTGATGCTCAGGTTATTTTCTCCTTCAGGGAATGTTTGGGAATGGTAACGAATTTTGAAGCTAAGTTCCATGCTTTAATCCTGGGTTTGGAATTTGCTAATCTCAGTGCATTCCAAATCTCTAGATTGAGTGTGATTCGGTGGCAGTCTTCATGCTTGTTTCAAAGAAAGTTGTCCCCTGGTTCCTGTGGCAACATTGGTGTGGCCTCCACTCTTATTTGGATTCGAATGTGTGAAAGATTTCTCATTGCTTCCGTGAAGCAAATCCTACTACTGAATTTCTGGCTAAATCTACGGCTTCTCATCAAATTTCTTCGGTGATGGTGTCTTTTCCGGCCTTGATTCAGGATGACCTTACTATGGATGCTCAGGATAGATTGAGATTCAGACTTGTTTATACCTAAGCTCCTTTTGTGTTTTGTTTGTTTGGCCCTTTGTTCCTCCTTGCTAATGGCATTGCCAAAGGTGGGGAAAACAATTGGCATTATTTTTTAGGGGCTATGGCTCGTGCCCTGTCTCCGTTGTATTGTTTTTGTTTCTTGCTTATTAATCCAAGATCTTTTAGCCAAAAAAAAAAAAAAAAAAATTTATACTTTTAACGGTAAAAGTTGTGCACACTGTCGGCTCAAAAATGAAATTGCACATCCCTTCACATATCACTATTCATGTAAGAGGTGATAATTATTAATGCCCTTCCCCTATTGTCAGATTTCAAAGGAGGTTCTCTCATTCGCTTGAAACTACAATCGGGCAGTGGAGGGAACCCTCTCCCTTTAATATGTACTTGTAATTATTTATGATTTTTACAAAATTAAAAGAACACACTCTAACATGGGATGATAAATTAACACATTATCTCTTAATTTGAACGCTTAACTTCTACTAATTAATTTTATAGATCACTAAAGAACTTTTAAATAGGTTTTTTAGATTCCTTGGCCACAAATGCCCTCCTTTTGGGATACATATGCCTAGTGTTGCTATGTATGGCAGCTCTATAATGGTTCTTTAACGGATTCCTGTTGTGTGTCGTTGAAATTTCAAATAAAATTATCTTTCGAAGCTGGTGATATAATGGCTGTTATGCTGTCCTAGAAAATTTTAATTACAAAAAGTGGGGAATAAGTCTTCAACTTTTAGATGTTAATTTAAGGGTTAGTAGGCTTAAATTTGCAGCATAAATAGAAGTTGATGAGCCACCACTTAATAAGGTTTGATGTATAATATTCCTAGCCAATCAAAATCCCTTTTGCTTAAAGAAATATTCTAGCAATCCCTTAAACCTAGTAATTAACCATCAAACCTGACTGATTAATTATCTCCAAGTACGTTTAAGTTATTTTAATATCTGGATTACTTGATTGAAAATTTACCTAACAAGCGCATTTTTATAAATAAATATCACTTTATTGCAAAGAAATGGAAAAGAGGAGGGTGATGAGAAGGTACCATATACACAGCCAAACGGCTTACAAAAAATATATACAAGAATAGTATCTTAGGTTGGTGGCCTAAAAGTGTCCTACATGTGAAAATGGAAGACCACATGGAATGCTGACTTGGCTGATCGAGACAACCTTTCATCCATTCTTATCCTTTGAGATGATGATCATGTATAAAAAGATTAGAAATTTGCAGTTGGAGATTCTGAGTTACCTTGGTTGCACGCAAAGCTTCATGCTTGGCTATTGAAGGTTTCACGGGACTTGTTACTACGATCCTTTCTGTTTTTCTTTAAAGTCTAAGCACGTTTAAGCTGGCACCCACTGGGGGATGATCTCAATATCTTACTATGATTTGATGAGAAATGTAATATTTTATTAGGCATCAATGCAAGACCAATGAGAACACATACAGAAGCATATACTTGCGATTTTAGATTTTATAAAGGTCAGGACAATACTTTCACGACTCCAATGTCTGGGTGCAGAAGTCACACAATCAGATCGATAACGTTCTTTTTAATTTCATCGGCTCCATGTTGGTTCAGGGGTCATTTGATTAGGTAGCGATCATTAGCCGAGAAGAATTTCTTTGAATTAGTGTTAAAGTAGACTTGTTTGAACTTGGATGGGTCAAGCAGACTCATTATCACCTGCTTTATTTATTCTTTGCTCTCAAGCACTTAGTAGTGTAATCTCACTATTTGCAAAAGCGGGCCTCATCAAGGGAATTCGTGTTCGCAATCATACCGACCCGATTACACATCTTTTCTTTGCAGCCAGTTGTTTGCTCTTCTCTCAAGTACGGTTGGAGGAGGTGTGTCATTTGAGACAATGCCTGGAGGTGTTTAATTTGTTCACTAATGGGTGGCTTTGCAAGGGATGACACCAAGAGAATATTCAAAGGCCCTATACACTATTTTACTCCTAAAACTGCTTATGTTATATAATTCTCAGTATTTACAAAGAATTTCCAGTAACCCTAATAATCTCCCTATAAGAGATAAGGGTTCCACACATGAAATATGTGCTAGAGACACCTCACTGATTGAGTCCCTTTCATTCTCCATACACAAAGAAAGATGATAAAGGATTATTATCCTAATCTCCAATAGTCTACCTTGTATTATCTATTGTAATTATCTCTGATATCACGTTAGAGTTGAAATGTTTGATAGAGGAAGAGAAGAACACACAACAATTAACGTGGTTTGATTCTTAGAGAACCTACGTCCACACAACTTTGATATTTTTTACTGGCTCAGTTTGTTTCGGCGTAAAATTTTACCTAGAATTTTACTCAAAAATTTTCACTTAAAAAAAAATTAGATGTCAAATTTTAAATGTTGAAAACTATTGTAATATTTATTTTTTTATGGAAACAAACATTAGAAACTGAAAATTTTTCTAGGTAAAATTTTATACTAAAACAAAAGGAGCCTATGCAAATTGTCACAAACAATTGGCACAAAAGATTGTGAATAGTTCCCTGGGGAGGATGTGACTTGAGAGGATGATCGGTAAGAATTATTAATTGTGGGGTTGCGAGTGACCATACCAACCACGGCTAAAGAAAAGTCCCTGAGAGGTATTGTTGCCACGGGTATGGCGACCACCGCAACTATCGGAGGAGGTGGTGGTTGCCATGTTTGTAGTGAGTGGAGAGATAAGGGCTCCACATATGCAATATGCGCTGGAGACACCTCACTGATTGGGTCCATCCTCAATCCACGCACAAGAAAAGATGATAAAATCTTTTATCATCTTTCCTTGTGCGTGGAGATTGAGGACGACATCTTGCATGCGTGAAGCTCTTACCCTCTATACTCCCATTGCAAAAAGTTAAAGGGGAGCGAAGACATCAAATCCTAAATAAAGTAATTAAAAATGTTCTATGCAGGTCCCAGACACAGTTGGGGAGGGAGGGTGAAATGACTGCTTTGCCCCGCCCTCATTAAAGGCAAAAATTCTACCCCTAGATGCCATAGTATGCTCTCATTGGCTTGTGTGCACTTGACCCATGTGCTCTCCCATAAAATACCATCAAAATTTATGTCTGAAGTTTGTCTGTTATATGATATAGCAAAAGATGGGTTTTTATAGCTCTAACCGAGATTCTCCCTAAAAATATTGTTATTAATATATATTATGAAATTTATATCATTTGATATATATATTGTTTTAAAGTTGGCGGATAAGTCATTGAGTTTACTTGACTCATATTGATTTGAGTTATATAGTCGAGTGCATCTCAGGTTTTGAAATACAGGCCTTCAAGAGCTAAATCTTATGTTTGAAAGTTAATTATTTTAGGTTTTAGAAGCATGAGACATCAGGGCCCATGGTCCATAAATGGCCTTCGTTGAGCTGATGTTGTGGATACTATTGGCCTGATTCTTGTTCACCTTGAAGAATTGACGACTTAATGATTCCATCAATAGAGGTGATCACTGATTCTCTTGAAGCAATAATTAAACTTAAATCTTGTGTCTTCATCATGGGAAGCCGCATGGCTTCTAAATGACATGAAGAAGCTGAAATCTTCTTTCAGATAGGGGTGTAAGTTTGGCCTTGTGGGCTCGAACCCGTCCTGAATCCGAATAGGACCTGGACTGAGATATCTAACCCTGAGGGTGGGTCCGGGTTGGAAATTGTTGGCCCTGAGTCAGGGTCGGGTCAGGTTAGGCCGGGTTGAGGCTTTGGTCTGAGCCCGGCCCAGCCCAATCTGACTCTGTTTTAAGTTATGCTATAATATATATATTGATATACTATATATTATCAACTTTAAATACCACACATATTGTTAAATAATATATTATATATGAAGATAATAAGTGATAATATATTTTATTATAGTGTTATTTTATGTAAAATTGATAATTTTCTCCCAAACCATGCCCAACTCAATCCAGTCCATACATCTCTACCTTCCCCCATTTCATGATTAAGGCCAATCAGGAACAGTCTGGCCCGACCCTGAGGGTGGATTAGGGTTGGATTTTTCAGGCCCTAAGTCGGGATCAGGTCGGGCCTAGACCCAACTAAGAGGAGTTAGGGTCAAAACCCCAGCCCAACCCGATCCTATTGCAGCCCTATCTTCATATACAAATATAGATGACCTGCCTCAAATGTGTACCCTTAGAGTATATTTTTTTCAAACTTAGAATTTTTTTTTTTTTTTGTTTTTGGTAGATTCAAACCTAGAGTTGACAATTAAATGGGTTCTCATATATCTTCACGGAAAAGTTCTTTCATTGGATTGCTAGTTAGGATCTGTATCTATCTGATGGTGCAGTATATTTTCAGTAGATAAAGAGGGAGGATCATTCAGGATTGTGTGCCTTTTATTGGACACTAGTGTGATCTGTGACAACTGACAATCACTCACAAGACTTTTTCAGACTAAACTAGTAGAAGAAGAAAAGCTGACAAAGCCCCAAATATCACCATGTCCCACAGCCTCGGGATTGTGTGCCTTTTATTGGACACTAGTGTGATCTGTGACAACTGACAATCACTCACAAGACTTTTTCAGACTAAACTAGTAGAAGAAGAAAAGCTGACAAAGCCCCAAATATCACCATGTCCCACAGCCTCCTTGTTTTAGTAAAGCCCTAATTGAAAGAAAGAGAAAAAAAATAAGGAATTTTTGAATTTTTGAAGATTTATTCTGTCTACAAGGACCATCTTAGTAGGGTTTTGTCTAGGGAAGGAAACAAGTCTATGAGACTTAATCCTTTGAATTTTGATCTGTTCTTGCTTGTTGGACTGAGTAATGAACTTCCTTTGTCTCGCTCGCAGGTTGGAGCTCTACTGCTCTCACGCTTTACCATAGCATTAAGAGAAAATCTTGCGTTAACAGTCAAATTTGTTAGGGACCAGATAGGCAAGAGGATAAATGATGAGCCCAAGTATGGTAGGTGGATCAACCCAAAATGTAAGGAAATCAATCCCAATTGTAATGGGTAGTATGTTTCCTCATAGAGAGGGATTCTCCCCTCTATCACTCTCTTAATCAATTAACAGTCCACCTTACATAAGGACTGTGATCACAAGGGATAATCATAATGAAATTCCTTTCACCGTTGCTTTCACAACCGATCCACGTTAAGACTGGAGTCTATCTCTTCTCTCCTTCTCTTTCTCATCCTCAGAGTCCTTTGTTGGGAAAAGTGTATAAATCCTTTTCCACCTATGTGTAAAGAAAACTGGAGAAAATACGGCAGTACATGAATAGTAACTATGAATAGTATCATGTGAATAGTATCACATCAATAGTGATCACGTGTGGGACCCACGTTAACACAAAGTGAGAGAGTACAAAGAGCGTATAAAAATGATAAAAACAAACAAACTCACAGACACAAGTGTTTACGTGGTTCGGCGATGCCTACATCCACGAGCGTAATTGAGACTTCTTCAATATGAGAGAACTGAGACAATAATCGTACAAGTAATAACACTTGGATTTAAACCAAACCCAACCCTATATCCAAAGCCGGATACCCCTTGTACACCCTCTCTCAACTCACACCCTCAAACCCCTGAAGAGATTATACTAAACCCAATACTCCACAAACACTCTCGGCTCACTTGTTATGTGCTTCTTGCACTTCCTCTCATTGAGCCTCTCTCCCTCATCTCTATTTATAAGCAAATAGGGAAGGGGAGAATTCAAACTTTGCATTAAATGAGGTAGATAGGAGGTGGATAGGAGGTGGATAGCCTCCACGTTTTTCTCCTCTCTTTTTTCTTTCTTCCAAAATGGATGAAGTCCATTTTGGCATTTTATTCGTTACTCTCCATTTCTCTCTCTTTTTCTTCTTCTCATTTATTGTTTTCTCTTGACCTTTTTACACAACACACCACCACCTAACCCATTTGTCAAGGGTGGTGGCTGGCCCTCCTAAATGAGGTGGACCCAGCAAACTCCCCCTCCGACTCATAAGGAGGGACCTATCATGCCTGCAATGCTTTTACAAAAATCGTGTTTTACTTTGGGTAAAGCCTTTGTCCTCATATCTGCTCCATTCTTGTCAGTATGAATCTTTTCAAGCTGCAAATGTTTCTGCTCTAGCACATCTCGTATCCAGTGATACCTTACATTGATGTGCTTGGTCTTGTAATGGAAACTTGGATTCTTACTTATGTGGATAGCACTTTGACTATCGCAATGAACAACGTACTTGTCTTGCTTCAGACCTAGTTCTTGAGTGAACCGCTTCATCCATAACATTTCCTTACAAGCTTCTACAATAGCTATGTACTCAGCTTCTGTGGTTGATAAGGCCACACATTTCTGCAACTTGGATTGCCATGACACTGCTCCCCCTACAAAAGTAACGAGGTATCCTAAAGTGGATTTCCTCGAGTCAATATCTCCTGCCATATCTGCATCTGTGTATCCCTGCAACACAGGTTTTCCACCTCCAAAGCACAAACAAGAATTAGTTGTACCTTTAAGATATCTCATAATCCATTTCACTGCTTCCCAGTGCTCTTTGCCTGGGTTAGCAAGAAATCTACTTACAACTCCAACTGCATATGCAATGTTCGGTCTTGTACATACCATGGCATACATCAAACTTTCTACCGCTGACGAGTAGGGTATATTCTTCATTCTAATTCTTCCTTCTTCAGTTGAGGGGCTCTGGTCACTGCTTAACATGAAGTGGCATGCAAGTGGAGTACTTATATGCTTTGCTTTGTCCATATTGAACCTTTCAAGCACCTTCTGCACGTATGCTTCTTATGATAGCCATAGCTTCCCAGCTTTCCGATCACGAAAAATCTTCATCCCGAAGATTTGTCGTGTTTGCCCCAAATCCTTCATGGCAAAAGACTTGCTCAATTCTTGCTTTAACCTGTCAATTTTATTTACATCCTGACCAACAATTAACATGTCATCAACATAGAGCAAAAGAATAAAAAAGCCATTTTCTGAAAAGTTCTTAACAAATACACAATGGTCGGATGCTGTACTTGTATACCCATGATCCATCATGAATGAATCAAATTTCTTGTACCACTGTCTTGGTGCTTGTTTCAATCCGTACAGGCTCTTTCTTAACCTACAGACCATGTGTTCCTTACCCTTGACTTTGAAGCCTTCTGGTTGCTACATGTAAATTTCTTCCTCCAGATCACCATGAAGAAAAGCTATTTTTACATCAAGTTGATGAACTTCCAAGTTCATGCTTACAGCCAAACTCAACACTACCCGTATGGATGACATTTTTACTACGGGTGAAAAAATTTCATCAAAGTCAATACCTTTCTTTTAACCAAAACCTTTCACAACCAACCTTGCCTTGTACCTTGGTTGTGGGTTGTTCTCTTCGATCTTTAATTTGAACACCCATTTGTTCCTAAGTGTCTTCTTACCCTTAGGTAAACTTACCAGGTCATAGGTATGGTTCTTATGCAGGGAGTCCATCTCCTCTCGCATAGCTTTTAACCACTCAGCTGTGTGTTTATCAGCTTTTGCTTCTTCAAAGCACTCTGGTTCACCTGCATGTGCTAGTGTAACATACTGATGAGGTGGGTACCTGGTAGATTGTTGTCGCTCCCTGGTAGATCTTCTTAACTGGGACTCAACTGGTGGCTCTTGAGTCACTTGCTCCCCATGTTCATCATCATCGGTACCATCTATAGGAGCATCATTTTCACCATCGACATCACCGGCTACTTCTTCAACGCCTTCTTGCGCATCTCCCCCATCATCATGTGCCATGGGTTGAGAATCTGGATCAGAATCCACAAGGTCATCAATGAACGGCTGAGATTTTTCAATCTTGTCAAAGTCTTCCATTGTTTGGTCTTCAAGAAAGACCACATCTCTGCTTTTGATCATCTTCTTATCAATCGGATCCCATAACCCGTAACCAAACTTGTCATTAGCATATCCTAAGAAAATGCATTATTTAGATTTGTCATCAAGTTTGGACCGTTCGTCTCTTAGAACGTGTACGAACGCTCTATAACCGAACACCTTCAGATAGTTGTAGGATACGTCTTTTTTGCTCCATACCCACTCAGGAATATCTCCATTCAAAGGAGATGATGGAGATAAATTAATCAAGTAAACGGCTGTCCGCATAGCTTCTCCCCAGTAACACCATACCAATTTTGCATATAAAAGCATGCATCTGATTCTTTCTATAATGGTGCGGTTCATCCTTTCAGCTATACCATTATGCTGTGGGATCTTGGAAACTATTTGGTCATGTCGAATTCCATGGTCTTTGCAGTACTCTTCAAATGGACCAATGTACTCACCACCATTATCAGTACAAACGCATTTGAGAGGTTTTTCTGTTTCTCTTTCAATAGTAATATGAAATTATTTAAATATACCAAAAACTTGATCTTTAGTTTTTAATGCAAATGCCCACACTTTTCTAAATGCATCATCTATGAAAGTAACAAAATAAGATGCACCACCAACTGATTTTACTTTCATAGGTTCATAGACATCAGAATGTACCAATTCTAAGATGTCTCTTTTCCTTTGGGGAGAACTCTTGTTAAAGGTAACTCGGTGTTATTTACTGACTAAACAATGAACACAGCGGTTTAGGGATATACCTTTAATGTTGGGTAAAAGATTACCTTTTGTGAGAATTTGCATCCCTTTCTCACTCATGTGGCCAAGTCGCCGATGCCACACATCTGTACTGGACTCATCCTCCACTGTGTTTATTTCAACCTTGCAAATTTGCACGTTTGTTTTGTACAAAGTGCAGCAGTTACTTTTCCTTTCCATCACAAGAGATCCTTTGGTAAGCTTCCATCGACCGTTACCAAAGTGATTGTGATATCCTTCTTCATCTAATTTTCCTGCAGATATCAAATTTAACCGGACATCTGGTATATACCTTACGTCCCTGAGAACCATTTTACAACCAACATTTGTTTCAATGTTCACATCACCCATCCTCATAATTTTTGAGGTTTCACTGTTGCCCATTTTTACAACACCAAAATCACCAATTTTAAGAGAAGTAAAAAATTCTTTGTGAGGGGTAACATGGTAAGATGCACCTGAATCGATGACCTAGTCTGAGTCATTGCATGCGAGGGTGAGACAAGATTTTTCACAGCTCGAGATGATGACGTTGTCTCCATCTGAGCTCACGGCAATGGTTTCGTTTTCTTCTTTCTTGTCATCCTGGTTCTCTCTTTTTACTTTGAGCTTTCTGCAGTCCTTTTTCATATGCTCTACCTTTTTACAGTAGCAGCATGTGATCCTTCCTTTTAACTTGGATCTTCCTTATGACTTCTCACGATCTTGTGGTCGTCTGATTCTGCTTCTCCCCCGGCTTTCCGTGACAAGTGTCTCTTGCTGAGACAGCCTCAAGGATTTTCTCCTTGTCTCATTCTCCAAGAGAGCCGCTGTCACCTCATCAACTTCGAGAGTGTCTTTCCCGACCAATAGGGTAGTCACAAGTATATAAAATGAAGATGGAAGAGAAGTCAAAAGAAGAAGAGTTTATCCTAATCTTCAATTTTTACTTCAAGGTTTAACAGTTGAATAACAATTCTATTAAACACATTTAGATGATCCATGAGGTTAGTTCCTTCTTCCATCCTCAATTGATATAATTATTTTTTCAAAAATAATTTATTTGTGAGGGATTTTGACATATATAAACTTTCAAGTTTTAACCACAATTTAGGAACAGAGGTTTCATTCAATACATTATACTTTACTTCAGGTGCGAGACATAAGCGGATGGTACTTATTGTCTTCATTTCGAGTTCTTTCCAGTCATCATCAGACATGGATTGTGGCTTCTTGGCTTTGCCAGACAATGCTTTAAACAACTCTTGTTGCACCAAGATGTCTTTGACCGTGTTTTACCACAAATTGAAGTTATTTTTGCTATAAAAAAGCTCCATGTCGAATATATCCATCGAGATTTCTTTTTCAGTCATCGTACTGCGATCAAGCTTTTACACACATTCATTCGAACCAAAGCTCGGATACCACTTGTTGGGAAACGTACGGAAATCCTTTTCCACCTGTGTGTAAAGAAAACTGAAGAAAATACGATAGTACGTGAATAGTAATTGTGAATAGTGTCACATGAATAGTGACATGTGAACAGTGACTACTTGTGGGACCCATGTTAACACAAAGTGAGAGCGTATAAAGAGCGTATAAAAATGATAAAAGCAAACAAACTCACAGATATAAGTGTTTACGTGGTTCGGCAATGCCTACATCCACGGATGTAATTGAGACTTCTTCAATATGAAAGAACTGAGACAATAATCGTACAAGTAATAACACTTGGATTTAAACCAAACCTAACCCTGTATCCAAAGCCGGGTACTCCTTGTACACCCTCTCTCAACTCACACCCTCAAACCCCTGAAGAGATTATACTAAACCCAATACTCCACAAACACTATCGGCTCACTTGTTATGTGCTTCTTGCACTTCCTCTCATTGAGCCTCTGTCCCTCTTCTCTATTTATAAGCAAATAGAGGAGGGGAGAATTCAAACTTTGCATTAAATGAGGTAGATAGGAGGTGGATAGCCTCCACGTTTTTCTCCTCTCTTTTTTCTTTCTTCCAAAATGGCTGAAGTTCATTTTGGCATTTTATTCATTACTATCCATTTCTCTCTTTCTTTTTCTTCTTCTCATTTATTGTTTTCTCTTGACCTTTTTACACAACACACCACCACCCAACCCATTTGTCAAGGGTGGTGGCTGGCCCTCATAAATGAGGAAGACCCAACATCCTTCTCTAACAAGCATTAAGTATGCTTCATGCCTTCCAATAAATTACTTGAATGATCTCATGGTATTGTCCATAGGTTTTAACTTAAAACTATTCGCAACTAGTGACATAATTGGGCATTATGTTCATAGGGTACTCACATTGTATATTTTTTGAATGTGATTCCAAAATATAAATGTGAGCAACTTGTATGTATTTTGAACTGGATCTTCCTGAGAATCTTATATGGGGTTGTCGTTGGTTGTTTAAGCACCAAGATTCTTTTTGATAATTATTTTATTCTTCAGACCTAAGAGGTCCTTATCGTCACACTTAGATTTTATGTGTTTTGGTGTACCAATGGTTGATGCCTATAGTGACTATATATCGGTACTATGGATTCACAATGCTCATTTATAATGGAAGAGATGTTAAACATGAAATGCATTTCTCAAATAGGGTGAATATCCAGAGAAATTTTTTTATCGTGATTTTAAGAAATTCCTAGCTCGTGCATTTCTCAAAATAGGGCGAATATCCAGAGAAATTTTTTTATCGTGATTTTAAGAAATTCCTAGCTCGATGGCACTTTTTTAAATTATTTACAAATGTATTTTTTAATAATAATAATATTATTATTATTATTATTATTGTTGTTGTTGTAAATTACACGGACCTCTCCTAATGAATTCCTAAATTACACTTTCCCCCATGTTTCTAAAATGTACAACCCTAACAACTGTGATTAGCAGGTTAGGTAACAAAGCATACCTATACCAATTGAAGAAGGGAAAAAAAAACCACAAAACGAGAAACTCACACGTGGGTAGCTTAGTTGGTACTTTCATATTAGGGTATACATACCTAGTTTATGGTTCAGGCTCGGAACTTAAACTAATCTATTGTGTTGGAAGTGCCAAAAAGTCAGTTTTGGGCAACTTTGTGCATATCAACAGGGGAGTGCCAGTAGTGAGTGTCAATTATATTATGAATTTCAATATACTTTAATCACCTCAGTGTCGGATTAGCCTGTTAGAGTTCGCTAAACACTCAAGTCAAGTTCTTACCCATCTCCTAAAAATAGATCATGGCTTTGGGACAATACGCACATTCAATGACATGCCCATCAACTCACAAAATAGACCCTAAGGTTAAACTGACAGAATTCCCAAAATTTACCCAACTTAATCCCTACACCCACCATGATAAGAAGCCCAAGATCCTCACCACTTGGAGGTTCCCAAATTGAACCAATTAGCCCAAGTAGGGGTCTCCACATATGGGTCGGCCCATGGGTCAAATCCATGGGGGCTCAACTGCTCATGCCACAGTAAGGGTGTCAAATATGAATCAAAACCGAATTCCAGCCATTAAAAATCAGAACCGCCGAACCATTGTTGATCGGTTTTGTTAAATTTGGGTTTTGTATTTAAAATTTTTTTTTCTAATTTTTTAAATCAATTTTGAACCATTAAATCCATATTAAACCAATCAGCCGATAGCCAAAACCAATAACAAATCGATTTTACACCCTTATGCTAAACCATAAGAAAAAAAAAATATGAAAATGAGAGCGAGTGTGTGCATGTAAATACAACCAATTGGACGTTTCTGGCTCTCCTTGAATTTCTCTTTCCACTTTTAGTCTCCCACTGAGATTACTTCTTTGGGGCTGCAGTTGAAGGACTTGATATTTCTTCTGTTTTATCTTTAAATTCTTCACTTGCATAGTAGTGGGTGGTGGTTGTTTCAGATGTTAATCCCCCACACACCCCGGCTCTTGTTTGGATCTGCTTGATGCTGTAAATGAATTAAAGGATCCTCCTTCCTTCCTTCCCTTATTGGATAGACCTTGTGACAACCAATAGTAGAGGAATTAAGACTATTAGAAAAGTGATCAATAAACAATGGATCATCATTACATTTCAAAAGGGGGAAAAAATAATTGGGAATCAGATCTTGATCTGTAAGCTGCTGCCTACCTAAATATTTGAAGAGTAGTTTACGAGCTGTGGCGAGTGAAGACAATCGGATAGCTTTATCAGTTGAGTTCCTCTCAATGTAGTGAAATCATTGTCATCTATCATTTAGACTATGCATTATTCCTTCCTTACCACCGGATATCTACAAGTAATCTTGATATCAAACTACCTCCTGTCATAGCCAATTATCTTGTACATTTTATCCAACTCTGAACTGACTAATATTATCATTGACCCTGATTCCCTTCAGCTTATACCACCTTCATAATCCAGACCCAGTGATGCAGTTGTAATCTTCCCATTCCAACAACACATAAGTGTTGCCATCTGATCTGCTATTGGCAATAAATAATATCAATCACTTAACTACTCAAGTGAAAGTAAATCACCTGGTTCCATGTCATTCGATCTATTACATAAAGAAACCATACTAATCTCAACATGGAGTACGCCAATGTAAATCTATTAACAAACTTTAGACATAAAAGAAACAATATCAATTTGCACAGCACTGCAGATTAACTGTTTTTGAGTTTGAAATTTTTCGTCATGGGTTTGATACAGTACCAATTTGCATGCCAGGAATCAGCAGATGGACCATAAACATGATTGCCCAACCATGATATCTGATTTAGCATATTTTGCCCCAAAAATAAATAAATAAATTGTTAAGATATGGCTAGGCCATCCACTCAACTCTTATGAGCTACAACAAATTCTTCCTAATTTTCTTGGTTAGATTTATAAATACTTTGATAGAGGCAAGAGCAATATTAGAGTCATGGTTTTCATTCACTTCAACTCTACAATTGTAGAGTCGTATATATACAAGTGAGACCTAAGTGGCACTACCTCCTGGTAATTGGGAATTCCTTGCCCTGACCTCCCATAGATCTCACACTAGTCACCACGCCGTCATACATATCTTTAATATATAGATGTAATTAAAGATATGTATAGGGCGTGGTGACTAGTGTGAGATCTGAGGGAGGTTAGGGCAAAGAATTCCTAATTATGATTGGATTACATCAAGGATCAGCCCTAAGCCCTTACTTGTTTGCGCTTATCATGGATGAATTAACCAAGAGCATTCAAGATGAGGTCCCATGGTGTATACTCTTTACCGATGATATCGTTTTGGTGGACGAGACAAAAGCAGGGATTAACGCTAAGTTAGAGTTGTGGAGATCAACTCTGGAAATAAGAGGCTTTAAGATTAATAGATCAAAGACGGATATGATGTGTAACTTTAGTCACACTATGATGGATACTGACATATTGAAAATTGAGGAGAGAGAGAGACACCGCAAAGTGACTATTTTAGATATTTGGGGTCAATCACAGATAAAGAAGGTGACATAGACAATGATGTTTTGCAGCGAATTAAAGTGGGATGGATGAAGTGGAGAGCGGTGATGGAGTACTGTGTGACCAATGTATTCCTTCAAAGCTTAAGGAAAAGTTCTATAGGACTGCCGTCCAACTGGCTATAATGTATGGGGCAGAATGTTAGGTAGTTAAAACGTATCATATAGAGAAACTATGTGTAGCAGAGATGAGGATGTTATGTTGGAATATGTAATCCAGATTACTGTGGGGGTATTCTGATCCTTTTGGGGTAGTTTAATTCCTATGTTATTAGGTTTAAGTCACTGCTCTTATAGAGACAGTTAGTTAGGGGTAATTATATCTACAGTCGGCTATGTGGGTTTTAGTCCTACATCGCCTATTTCAGTCCCTTTGAATTTTCCTCTCTATTATAAATAGAAGGGCTTACCTATCAATGAATATAATATAATTTTCTCTCATTCTCTCTTTTCTAACCCACGGTTCTTCCAACATGGTATCAGAGCTAGGCAACCGGTGACTGATTATCTCCAAGATTGCCGTTTTGAGAGTCGTTTAGGGTTTCTTGTTTTTAGAAAGACCCTAGTTCATCGAAGAAGAAGAAGAACTAGGGTTTTGTACATTGAGTTGCTGATTCGATTAGCTCCAAGTGCTCCCTGTTTTGAAGATCGATTCTTCCCTTTTGAGGAGATTAAAACCCTATATCAATTCTTTCTTTTTTTCCAGATTCAATATGGATTTTTTTTCATTGAAGGCACAGGATCTGTTTATTGCAGATCTGTTTCTGATTTGTAGACTTGTTTATCTGCTGGCCAGCCAATGAAGACGATGAACGCATGTTTTTTGAAGATTATTTCTTCCCTCTTGAAGATCGACTTGTGCAGATCATCTCAAGTTGCTGATCACGGTTGTTCAGATTTGAAGTTCTTTTCTTCAGTTTGTGGAGATCGATTCTGGTCATCATTCTACAGATCAGATTTAAACTTCTACCCTACCGCCAGATTCAGTTGCAGGGAGTCTATTTTTTATGGTTTCTTGGTTACCACCAGGTCTGTTTCGAATATGGGTGAGAAGAAATCGTGAGGAAGAAGCAGTCTTCTCCCACACGAGCCCTGCCTTGGTCCACGATTCTATAAAATCCTTCCCTGGTATCGTTGCTACAATCAACCTCAAGGAGGAGATCTTGTTTCGCCTCCGGTTCTACATCTCGCTGCCGCTATGGTTCCGATATTTCCTGGTTTGAAGAATTGGTTGATGGCTACTACTGCGATCTGGTTTCAAGGGTTGATTCTTCTTGTGGGAAGATTTATTTGGATAGATTTTTTCCACCCTCTTGTTGGCTTCGATTCCTTCGCCATGGTGTTCATGCCTCTGTCCCAGCAAAGGGTTTGGGTTGCCTTGGTGTTATGTCGTGGAGAAGAAGAGGGGTACTTCAGCACAATGACAAGTATGCCCTTCCATTTTTTAATTGTTCTTCTTTTTCTATTTCCACTTTCAGCTTTGCCCTTACCTTTTGAACTTATTTAATCCTAGGCCCTATGGTCATCTTTGTTTCTTTCAAAGGAATCCTATACTGTTCACCATATTTACCAGAATGCCATCCCTTTTTCAACTTTGTGTTGTTTGCAATTCTGCCATTCCCCTATTTGACTACCTAATTGACCCTTGAAAATTCTGATTTATTACCAGTTTTCCCTTTGGCTTGGATTGTATTTAAAAATGGATTTCAACCAAATTACAGCCATGCCATCCTTTTTCCAACTCCATTCCCTTTCAATAATTCTGATTCCCTTCATATCCCATACTTTGGTATTTACCCATAACCCCTTCGGAAATTTTTGGTAAATTATAATGTTGTCATTCCTTCCTTTTTAATTATCCATAGCACCTTCAGAAAATTCTAGAAAATTACATTTTTTGCCATTATTCCTTATATCATCTCCTTTATTTGTCCATGTGTACCACTACACGTGAGGGGGAGATTGAATATTCCATTGCAGAACATTGCAGAACTTGCAGAAGTTGCAGAACCTTGCAGCCATTGCAGAACATTTGTGCAAAACATTGAAGATCAGTTTTTTCCACCATTGCCATTGGGTATCTTTAGTTATTGGGTTGAATTTGTCGTGAGGGGCAGATTGAAGTATTGAAGATATTTTGGGATCTTATTTGGATGCCTATATGAGGTTTTACAGTTCGGTTGATCATTTCTGCTGCCTGATTTATTTGTTCCGGCTGCTTGCTGCCCTAGTTGCTTATCTTCAAGATTATCAGTCAGAGATTCATCACTAGACAGCTGTTAAAGATTGGTGAAAGTTTGCTGATCAAGTCTGCCAAGGTTTTGAAGATCTATTTTTCAAGTTCTCGAAGGTTTATTTGGGAGCTCCATTCATCTGTCAAATTGGACTTTGCTACAACTTAGTTTCTTCCCATTTTGTTCAAGTTGGGCATTAGTACCTTATATGCGCCAACTTGAGGGGGAGTGTTAGCATTATTATGGAGTTTTATTCTTATTAGTTCAAGCTGGAGCTTCTCTTTACTTATTTGTATAATCCAGCTTGAGAGGGAGTGTTGGAATATGTAATCCAGAATACCGTGGGGGTATTCTGGTCCTTTTGGGATAGTTTAATTCCTATGTTATTAGGTTTAAGTCACTGCTCTTATAGAGACAGTTAGTTAGGGGTAATTATATCTACAATCGGCTATGTGGGTTTTAGTCCCACATCGCCTATTTCAGTCCCTTCGTATTTTCCTATCTATTATAAATAGAGGGGCTTACCTATTAATGAATATAAGATATAATTCTCTCATTCTCTCTTTTCTAACCCACGGTTCTTCCAACATAAGATGAATGTGTGGCATAGTTGTCATGGCATCGCCATATCGTCGCCATGGCATCCTGGCGTTGGAGAAATGTGCATATCAACCTACGCCATGGCGTCCTGTCTCTCTTTCCCTCTTCGATTTCTTCTTCTTTAATTTTTTGTTTCTTCCCCAACCTTAGACCCACTCCCTGTTTCCCTAAATCTCCTATTTTAGCCTTGGTTTCTGAGTTTTTTCTTTCTATCGTGTTATTGCAAGGTTGAAGAAGACATATTAAGTCTTTAAAATTGCAAGTAAGGACAACTTATATTATTTAAATTAAACTCCCTATATTCTCTATTGTTATTCTGTTTAGCCCATGCAGTTTTCTCTTTAACTCCATTAAATTACAGTTCTTCCACTCCTTTACAACTTCAGATTAATTAAAATTTGGCCATTGCTCTTATAAATCTTGATTTATCTACTAGTTTGCCATTCAACTTTGGATTTAATTTCAATTCTGCCATGGTCGACATGTCGATATATCGATCAGACACCCCTCCACTGACTTGGATCGCCGTGACACTGTGACAACTATGATGTGTGGCAAGACTAGGAAGGATAAAGTAAGGAATGAACATATTAGAGCTGATTTGGGGGTTGCCCCGATCAATAACAAGCTTCGAGAATGTCGTTTGAGGTAGTGGTATGGTAATATTCAACGGAGGCCAGGAGACGCCTCTCTAAGGAGGAGTGATCTGTTCCAGATTGAAGGAGCTAAAAGAGCTAGGGGTAGGCCTAAAATGACCATAGGAGAGGTTATAAGGAATGACATGTGTAGTCTAGGCCTTGTACCAAGTATAACCTCAGATAGAGCCTATTGGAGGCCAAGGATCCATGTTGACGACCCCATTTAGCTGAGATTTTCCTTTCTTCTTGGGTTGTTCGTCTTTCCTCTTACTTTCATTTATAATTTCTCACTTTTCATCTCTTTTTTCCCCACCTTCCCACAGTCATGTTTTCCCGACTTTATTTTACAAGGATCCATGTAGCCGACCCCATTTAGTTGGGATAAGGTTGAGTTTTTTGTTGTTGTATAGCATTACCAAATAAGTGAAAGTATGAAACACAAACAGATTACATAATCATATAATCACAAAATGACAAAATTTCATGACTTATACTAACAGTTGCACAATTTGATTTGAATAACAAAATCACATACCACATAATTACAACCAACGGCACACCACTACCAGCCACCACTACTGCCACCAACATAGAATAAGAAGGAAGATGAGAAGAAAAAGGACGGGAAAAAAAAACACAACAGAGAAAGAAGATTGAAGGTTTCAGAAATTTTAAAAGGGCATATGACTTTGATTCCGAAAAATCTAGAGATCATGATTTCTTTCTTCTTCATAGAGGTGTAACAAGGAAAGGGGAATTGATACAAAGATCAACTTTGCAACAAACAGTTGACAATCGAAAGAAGAACAAAGAATACTTCAAAGAAGTGTCACAGGGAAAGGGGAAGAAGAAGATGATCCAGTTCCTTCAATGATGATGAATAGTTGATTCTGTTACCTGATTCTTTTCTTCTTCAGGGAAGTATTGCAGGGAAGGGGAAAAAAAGACAAAGAAGAAAAAGAATATTTACAAAAAAATAATCAGGTAATAGAATCGAGTAACAAAACTTTTACCAGGAAAAAAATTGAAAGAAGAAAGAAAAAGAAAAAAAAATTAAAACGTCACAGTAAGGATTCAAGGTCGCAGTCCGTCACTGGAGCAAGGTTCGTAGTCGCGATTCATCATCATCGAAGGAACTAGCGGTAGAATCGTTGAGCAAGAGTCAGCATTGTTAGGGGTGTCAATGGGCCGGGCTGGCCCTAAACCCTAGCCCAACCCTCGGGGCCTTAACCTAAACCCAAGCCCACCCCTACCCTGCCAGGGCCTAGCATACCCTCAACCTAGCCCGACCCTGCCAGGGTATTTCCAAGCCCGGCCCGGCCCTGATTGACCTTGATTGAACAGGGCAGGGCCTGATTAACCCTGATCCCTCACTTCCTCCCCGACCTTTCCTGCATTTGGGAGAGGTGTTCAGCAACAGCAGCTCGTCCTCCGCATGGAGGCTTCAACAATGGTGATTTTCTTATATAGACCAGCATTTGCTTTTCACTCTTATAGTCTAAGTGTGGAAACCTTAACACAGAGCAACAGAGACAGTTTTGGGAGATGAGCGAAGGATTGAAGTGGGAAGTGGGAACAACAGGTTTGAGAAGAGATCGGTTGAGGAACAAATCAACTCATCAACGAGAGTAATGTAAGTGAGAAATAAAGACAAATGAGATAGAACTCACCCATAAAACCACAAGTTATGAAAAATAAAACGGAGGAAACATATTCAAACAATTAAGAGCACTAAAATAAACTTACCTGCCTAATTTCAATGTGGAAAAAGTAAATGAGGAGATGCGCATTGCAAATTAGACTTTACATGTGTTTGTTGCCTGTAATGCCCCCATATTTCTTCGCTTAAATGTGCTAGGAGTTAAGCCAAAAAGAATTAAAAATAAATTTACCTGAAATACAGCTAGGGCAACGAGCTACTCAAGCTTGAGAGTGAGATGGTGCCAAAGCTTCCTCTGTTATGCCAATGTTTTATGCCAATCGACAAGCTCCGGCTGTACGTGGCGCTGGGATTCAAGACACCAGAGAGCAGCCATGGCAGTCTTCTGCAAAATCATTTCCATTTTCCAATTGCCCCAAGAGAGGCAATGAACTCTGGGTGAGAGAGAGAATGGGGGGACAAGGGATACAGGGACGAAAGTTGCCGGAGCAAGGGAAGAAAAACGAAACACAAGTCAAGGAGGAAATGGGTTTGCGAGAGGAAAAGAGGGTTTATTCTTTTTTTTTTTTTTTTTTGGCTAAAAAGTCGTATATATATTAAAGGAAAAGAGAAAAAGATATACAAGTTGGGAAACCCAGAAACAAAGACAAAACCAACTTAGCTCAAACCTCTGCCTATGGCAATGCCCTCAGCAAAGTAGCACCCAACGGACAAACAAGAAACACAAAGGAGCAAAGAAAATTAAAATAAACGAAATCTTGGTCACCCTTGCTCATCAACCCTGAGATTCTCTTCAACCGAAGCAAGCCAAGAAGAGATAGGAGTTGAGATTTCTAACTTTGCTGCCGATTGCAAGGAAATCAGCCACCGAATATGCCTCTCTATAGCAATGCGTAATCTTCCACTCAATGCCAATAAGAAAACTCTGAAGAGCAGACCACTATTGCCAAACAAACCACAGAACCATCTTCTTGGACACCATGGCCACCAACGTAGCTGAGTCGCATTCGATCCAAAGCTTTGAAAGATGTAATTCTTTAGCCTACTCCAGACTCTGGATCAACGCTCTAAACGCGGCCACAAATTAGTAGTAACACCAAGAAAAAGCCTAAAAGAGGATAGGATCATAGCATTGCTGTCTCTAAAGATCCCCCCCAGCTCCCACTTTCCCAGGATTGCCAAGAGAACAGCCATCAATGTTAATTTTGACCCAACCTGGCTGGGGCGAACACCAATATACCTCCATCAGTGATTTTGGCCTATGTTGTTGCATGGGGATATTTAATTTTTTAGAACACATTAGATCAACCACCGAGGAAACAAACCCTTTAAAGTTGGGGAAGCGCTTAATTTCCTTATTAGGACCATAGAGGAAATCTGGTTAGAGTTTCTCGTTAGACATTTAAACCTTCTTGAATTTCTTTCCAACCAAATAAAATAGGGTATTAGAATGAAGCCAGCAGACCAGGCATCCTTGAGCCCTAGCAGCCGAGCCTTCTGAAGCTACCACCTACCAAATTGCGAGAAATCATTTTTTAGGCCAAACGGGGCCGTGAAGTCCAAACCCAATGCCAATCTTACGGAGTCTTCTGGCCTCTTCCGCTGCACCCACCATGGCATCTGCACCTAGTACCCCTTCTGGTTCTCACTTTGCCTCAGGTATTCCAATCAGTAGTTATTGTGCATCAGCTATCTCTGTTCCTTAGATTATTGCCTCCGGTGCCACTGACCACATGACTGGTTCTTCCCATGTGTTTCACCAGTATTCTTCCTCTTCTGGCAAAGATAGTGTTCAAGTAGCTAATGGTTCTTTCTCCTATTAATGGAAAGGGTTCCATTCGTTGCTCTTCTACCCTTACATTAAATTTTGTTTTGCATGTTACTTCCTTTTCTACCAATCTTCTTTCCATTAGTAGTCTAACTATAGACTACTAAAGATTTGAACTGCAAAGTAACTTTCATTCCCTCTCATTGTGTCATATAGGATCTGGTGAAAAGTCACATGATTAGGGGTGGTAAGGTACATGGTGGTCTCTACATACTAGACACGGGTCAACCTTCTCCACCGTCAGCTTCATCCCTTGGTCATCAGTTACATTCAGCCACTTCTTCGGATCCCCATCTGTGGCATTGTCGGCTTGGTCACCCTCCTCTTCGAACTTTAGCTTTTTTGTTTCCTCAGTTAGTTAAAGATTGTTAAAAGGATGAGTTTTTATGTGAAGCCAGTGTTTTGGCTAAACAGACTCGTTCAACTTACTCTTCATTAAATAAAAGAATTACTTCTCCCTTTGCTTTAGTTCATACTGATGTGTGGGGCCTTGCCCGTTGTGTTTCCATTTCTGGCATAAATGGTTTGTTTCCTTTATTGACTGCTTTACTAGGACCACTTGGGTGTATATGATGCAGCACAAGAATGACATTTTTCGATGTTTTCAGCTATTTCATCGTATGGTTCAAACCCAATTCAATGCCACATTAAAAATTCTGTGGAGTGATAATGGCAAGGAACATGGAAGGCCAGTTCCAAAATTAGTTGGCTGAAAATGGCATCCTTCATCAAACCAGTAGTGTAGACACACCGGCCTAGAATGGAGTGGCTGAAAGAAAAAATCAGCACCTTTTGGAAGTGGCTCGAGAAATTATGTTTGCATGATAGGTTCCTCCACAATATTGATGCTATCCTCACCGCAGCCTACCTCATTAACCGCATGCCTACTCCTGTTCTTGATGGTCGTGCCCCGATTGACCTTCTTCAAGGTTCTTCCCCTTTTGTGGTTCCCCCAAAAATATTTGGTTGTGTTTGCTATGCTCGCAACCATCATCTTCATGGCAAACTCAATCCTCGGAGCATTCGGTGTATTTTTTTGGGCTACTCTACTACCAAGAAAGCGTACAAATGTTATCATCCACCCACTCGGCGTACATTTGTTACCATGGATATTATCGTTCAAGAATCCCGGCATATTATTCATAGAGTAACCTCTTCAGGAGGAGCATGATCCAGGGTTCGAAGATGTGTCTGCTCTTCTACCGGCTCCTATTCAGGGGGAGCCTTCCTCTCTAAAACCTCCCACCTCAGTCTCCCGTATGATTCCTATTTAGGGGGAGCATAGACTCGTAAGTCAGATTCCTGTTGATCAAGTCTATAATCGGAAGCACAAAGAGCACGTTGAGACTACCACTACTATACCACTTCTCCAATCATTAGAACTTGATCCAGATCCAGCCTCTGCTACACCACCTAGTAAGGATCCTTCTCTTGATTTACCTATTGCTACCCGCAAAAGCATTAGGTCTTACACCTAACATCCCATCTCCAATTTTGTTTCCTATGATGCTTTGTCTCCTTCCTATCGAGCATTTGTGTCCTTTCTTTCCTCTGTTTCTATTCCTAAAAAATGGCAGGAGGCAATTGTAAATCCAAAATGGGAAGCAGCCATGATGGAAGAGATGACAGCCTTATCCAAAAATGAGACGTGGGAGCTGGTGGTTCTTCCTTTGGGCAAGAAACCAGTTGGTTGTAAATGGGTGTTTGTTGTCAAGCAGAAGCCAGGCGAATTGTAGACATATAAGGCCAGACTTGTGGCCAAAGGCTTTACTCAGACCTATGGGATTGACTATCAGGAGATGTTTACTCCAGTTGCAAAGTCGAACACTGTTCAGTTTTTGCTATCATATGTTGTCAATCTAGGCTGGGATTTACAGGAATTGGATGTGAAAAATGCATTCCTCCATGGAGAGCTGGAAGAGGAGGTTTACATGGAGGTTCCTCCAGGTATCTCTTATGACAAGACTAATGGGAAGGTTCGCAGGCTGAAGCGGGCATTATATGGGCTGAAACAATCCCTTAGGGCTTGGTTTGGTAGGTTTCATAAAGCAATGATCTCTGTAGGATACAAATAGAGCAATGTCGATCACACCTTATTCATCAAGTGAAACGGGATAAGGTCACTCTTCTTTTTAGTCTATGTCGATGACATAGTTGTGACTGGTAATGATTCAGCTGAAGTTTCCCACCTGATGACCTTCTTGGGTCGAGAATTTGAAATAAAAGACCTTGGACAGCTTAGGTATTTCCTTGGGATTGAAGTTGCCCAATCTCCCAAAGAAATTTTTCTCTCCCAAAGGAAATATGTTCTAAACCAACTCTCAGAGACTGGTTTGTTAGGATGTCATCCATGTGACACTCCTTTGGAAGCTACTACTCGTTTGCAAGAGAAGGATGGTGATCCGGTTGATAAGGGGCGATATCAACGGTTGGTGGGAAAATATTAATCTATCTCTCCCATACTAGATCGGACATTGCATTTGTCGTAAGCTTGGTCAGTCAGTTCATGCATGATCCCTACTCTACTCATATGGTTGTTGTTCTTTGTATTCTCCATTACTTGAAGTCAGCTCCAAGAAAAGGGATTTTCCTGTCTCCGCATGATCATCTTCGCATTGAGGCATACACAATGCTAACTGGGGTGGTTACCCTGACAGGAAATCCACTTCAAATTATTGTACTTTTGTAAGAGGTAACCTTGTCACATGGCGAAGTAAAAAAGCAAATTGTGGCCATTGTGGTGGCCAGGTCCAGTGCTGAAGCCGAATTCTGTGCCATGGCCTAAGGCATATGTGAGTTATTGTGGCTTCCGACTTTACTCCAGGATATTGGTGGTTCTGTTCATCGTCCAATGATGTTGTACTGTGATAACAAAGCAGCAATCAGCATTGCCCACAATCCAGTACAATATGATCATACCAAGCATGTGGAGATCGACAGACACTTCATCAAGAATTTAGAAAGTGGGCAGATTTGTATACCTTTTGTGAAGTCTAATGATCAACTTGTTGATGTCTTCACTAAAGAGCTAAGTGGAAAGTTATGTCATCCTAGTCTAGTCAAGTTGGGATGTGTGATATCTATGCCCCAACTTGAGCGGGAGTGTTGAGTTATGTAACCCTATAAGGGTATTTTTAGGTTTTGTACTTGTTTATTCCCTGTTATTAGCATAGTCGGCTGCACAGGGATATTCTTGTAATTTTGCCTTATTATTGAAAGATATAAATGAAGGGGCTGAGTGAACAAACAATTCACTTAAGCCATTCTCCTAATTTCTGTCTTGCTAATAGAGAAGAATTGGGGGGAATGGAACAAGAGTTGCTTCGGACGTCCGTAACATGGTTCTTAATCCCCGGATTGGTCAAAATCAGTAAGGATCGGTCAAAAGTGGAAAACAATCAGACTTTGCAGGATCGGTTTTAGTATTGGTCAAAAAATATTTATAAACAAAAGGAACCATGGTCTAAGCTGATTCAGATCTGATCGGGCCGATTTTGACCAATCCAATCCGATATTACGAACCATGGTCTGTAAGACCAGATAACACCTTGCTTTGACCCAAAGCTTGGAGTAGGAATCGATCAGATTGAAGTAAAAGAGAGACAAGTATTGAGCACAACAGCAATAGCAGAGAGAGAGAGAGAGAGGGTATGGGAGAAATTGGAAGGCTGTTGGTGGAGAGAAATATTATGTGGAGAGGGAGAGAGTTTGGGAGAAAGCCCATTCACGAGAAGAGGGAGAGGGATATTTTAGAATTAAAAAGATAAATTAAAGAGTAAAGATAGATACAAATAAAATAAGAAGGAATGAGATAAAAGATAATGAAGAAAATATATGGCATCTAAAAAAAGGGAAAATGATGTACACATTAGCAGCATATAATGGAATCGTATACCAGCAATTTATTAATTGTTAGATAAGAGAGGAGACATCTCAACCATTTATTCCTGTTGTGGCTGCATCATTTGTCCACCACCACTGCAGCAACTCTCCCTCTCCCTCTCACCTTCCCTCTCCGTCTCGGCCTCCCCCTCCGCCCACCACCGTCTTCCTTTTCTCGGAATCTCTCCAGCATTTCTTCTCTCTCTGCTCACCTACAACCCACCACCGTCAGTGGGTCATCCATCCAGTGTTTTCTTCAATCTTCAACATTTCCAGGCTAATTAAGCAAAACCTTGCGTTGGAATGGCAACCATAAACTATTGATTTGTGCCATTCAAGTTTTGTACAATTCCTGTTTTGTTCTTGTTTCAATCCTCCAAACCAAGAGCTCCACTTCCATCAATCAAGTGTTTTTGAAATCTCGAACAGGTTTTCCCCTTAAAAGAAAAAACCCCAAATCATAATTTAATATCTCCCATTGATTGATTGATGAAAATATATGAACACATTTTTCTCTACTGTGCTCGACCCTATAATACCGATTGATTTCAAATTTAGAAGCCACAATTATATCATAACCCCTTTCCCTCACAACCCAAGCAGTTATTTGTGCACACAAAAGGAATAAAGGAGGTCAAACGAAAAATTACTCGAAGTAGGGAACAAGGAAATTGGGACAAATCCGCTGGAGAAGGCGATTAATCAGTGGTTAGAGGCCGAAGGACAGAATTCCACCCGCTGAACGATGTTCTGGTGTTTTTACTAGCGTTCGCACTGTAAATGAATAACTAACAACTTGATGTGCACCAGCAGAGGTTCGGAGAGGGAGGAGAGGGCAGGGGATGGGAGAACGAGAGTGTAGAGGGGTGGCAGAGATACAGAAGGGTCAGTGGAGGTGTGGAGCTAGAAACGAGGATGGCGGGAAAGGGATAGAAATGGTTGCAGAGGGCAGGGGCAAGGGAGGGCTGGTTTGAGGCTGTTGGACAATGATGGCCACTGAAAGGGGGGTGAATCAGTGAACTCTAAAAATCTTTCCCAGCAGTTTCACTCCTACTTAACCTGTTGAGATCCCCTTCACTTACACTAACACAAATATAGTCCTCTTGGATGCACAGCCAAACTACCACACACAGTTTGACAACCCCGACTAAGGCACACACAACCACAGTCACAACCACTGTTGCACAGAGCTGATGATCACAATGCTACCAAGAGCTGATACACTCATTGTGCAACTGTCACTCAAGCACATAACCTCAAATACTGCTGGAGGCCCTCACTGATGGCATACATACACACATGATCATATGACACACCTTTCCTCTCATCCACATGCAGGCATACAATTCCTGTGGCAAGGTCTACCTGATATGCACACCCATCTAGCAAATAAGAACTCCAAGAATACAAGCATACATCCACAAGACAGATATATGTGTTTCAGCAAGTTGCTTATATGCACGAAGTAATGGTCACACTGACCTCAACATCTACTCAATACTAGTCAACTGCAATCAACAGTCAAAGTCCTACACATACTCCAACTCTTATATACAGAAGCAAGGGCAATCTACCCTAATGGTATTTCTGTCAATGCAAGGACATAGGACACCTGCCTGCTTCAACCCCTGATAAATACAGAGGCAAGGGTGTTATCCCCAATGATACCCAGCAACCACTCGTATCCAAATACAGATTTTGAGATAACAATTCCCTACAATGAAACCACATCTAATTGGTCTTTCGCAGTAATTCAACTTAGCTAGCATAGACAAAAGGATACATAAATACAAATGACTTGGGTAAGTAATAGAATGCTCACAACACTATATGTCATTGTTCATGGTATCCAGAGAAGCTGCTGAGTGGCTGTGGAATATCTATGAAGGCTTCTCGACAGTGCAATCCTTCTTTCTTCATCTTCCCCTCTCTCTCTTTTTCTTCCTAGGTGTTTTAACAAACACCTTAAATGCACACACACGCACACACACTATTATTTTCCTTCTCTTCTTCTCTTTTCTTTCTTTTTTCTTCCTCCTTTCTTCCTTCTCTTTTTCTTTTCCTATTTCTCTTTTTCCCTTTCCTTCCTTTGCTACCCTGGAGCTTGCTTCCCTACCTTCCAGCAACTCCACTAGCCTTCAATGGAGGCAAAGAACCAAATACATAGGAGTGGAAGATGAACCTTAAAAGCATATGACTTCCAGGCCACCTCTGCAACTCTCCAAACATCTTTACTAACCATCAAAAGCCAAATAAAAACACTAACCAACAAAATCCAAAATATAGATCTTAGCTCAACATAAAATTAAAGTGGGAAAAAACACATTGCTGAAACCATCAACATCAGACCCATCCGTGAAGCAGATAAGATAAATCATCTGATCTCTTAGTAAGTAGAAGAAGTGACAGCGACAACCTTTTGTCCCCTTGATGAAGGAGTATGAGGTGTGGCTTCCATTCCAACCGATATCTTCTTCCAATTTTTCCAATACAGGCCCTTCTGAGCAATTTCTAAACCTTTCTCCACAGAATATTCTCCTTCGAAAAGAAGGTCCTTCAACACTTTAGAGCCATAGGAATCCTAACTTTCATCATTAGAGATGTTCATTATTTCTCCCTGTTTTCCCCTTCTTTTTTTTTTGTCAGTACTTCTTCGGTAATAACAATTGGGTTATGCTCGTTATCCAACATAGGAGATTCCGACATCAAGGATAACGCTCCTCGATTAAAGAGTTGTCGTGTGAGGCACTGAAATCACCAGCACCGCCTACACAATAGATATACAATTTTGTTCATTTTGTTCTTCCTAAGATCAGCAGAAATAGGTGGGCAAGATTTGGAATGCATGGGCATTGGGTTGGTAAGCTTCATTGTTTCAAACGGAGAATTAAAAAAGACTTTGAATTGAAGTTGGGTAGATTAGTGAATATGCAGTATCTGTAGTAAACACATTTATAGATGACGATTTCCAGCCAAAATCTTAACTTAATTATCTTTTCTTTCATTTGGAAGATTAAAAAAGTCAGCAGTTGCGAGGTTCTATCTAAGAATTGTGATGTTGATGTTATCAGTCACTTCATCTTTCTATTTTTGTATTTGAGGGCGGGCATTGGTACAACGGTTAAGGTTGTTGCATTGTGACCAAGAGGTCACGGGTTCAAGTCTGGAAACAGCCTCTCTGCGAAAGCAGGGGAAAAACTGTGTACACTATGACCCTCCCCAGACCCCGTAGTGGTGGGAGCCTCATGTACTGGGTACGCCCTTTTTTTTCAACGTTTCTATTTATAATAGCATTGTTACCTTGATGCATGTGATTCACATCCAAGTCTACAACTGATCACAACGGAGTGATTGGCTCAGTTTCTTTATTTGTAGAGCCATGTAATCTTTCTTTCCTTGCAATCTTCTATTTCCATGTTAAACACCAACAATCTTCTATTTCCTTACAATCTTCTTTCAAAACTATTAAAATGTGTCAAAGTGTCTAGGTTCATCGTATGTGTTTAGATATATTGTGCACATGTTTCATATGTTAGATAAGGATTGTGAGTCATCCTTAGCTAACATTTTATATTTGTAATCACTTCTCCATTTTGCATTGTGACCAAGAGGTCATGGGTTCGAGTTTGGAAACAGCCTCTCTGCGAAAGCAGGGGAAAAACTATGTACACTATGACCCTCCCCAGACCCCGTAGTGGCGGGAGCCTCATGTACTGGGTACGCCCTTTTTTTTCAACGTTTCTATTTATAACAGCATTGTAACCTTGATGCATGTGATTCACATCCAAGTTTATAGCTGATCACAACGGAGTGATTAGCTCAGTCTCTTTATTTGTAGAGCCATGTAATCTTTCTTTCCTTGCAATCTTCTATTTCCATGTTAAACATCAACAATCTTCTATTTCCTTACAATCTTCTTTTAAAACTATTAAAATGTGTCAAAGTGTCTAGGTTCATCGTATGTGTCTAGATATATTGTGCACATGTTCCATATGTTAGATAAGGATTGTGAGTCATCGTTAGCTAACATTTATACTGTAATCACTTCTCCATCCATAAATAAAGTGGTAGCCTATGTCATTATGCCAAGTTAGCCTCTCATATTTCAACTTGGTATCAAAACTCAAGACCCTACGTTTTTTTTTCTTTTCCACTGCCGCCAGTCAAGTCCCACCACTAATTCCCGAGGCTCCGGCTTTCTTGTCAAACATGGTTGACTGAACATGTACCACTAACCTTCGCTAACCAATGTTCATTACACTGCTATTTCCTCCACCACTCACCGTCGTCGCCACTCACTGCCCCCTATGACAGTGCCATCTTTGCTGCCTGGCTTCTAAGCCCCATCCAAAGCTTCTCAACTCCGACAACCCACCTCCCAGGGCATTCCCAACCCCTGCCAGCACCTCCGCCAACCTCCCAAAGCTTCCTGGCCCTTCTCTGTCGTCGCTCCAAAGGACCCCCAAATCCCTATTGCCATTGTCTAAGGGCCCCAGGTCCCTATTGTCACTGTCTAAGGGTTCCAGGCCCCCTGTCACCACTGTCTAGGACCCTCAGGCCATCTGCCGCTGCACCACTATTATGTTAACTCCTTGGAGATATTGGGGGCAGTGAGGTGAATCCTCTTAGGAATCATAGCCATCACCCCACCCTCCAGTCGGGACCCACAAAATTAAATGGCACTATTTATTTGGTATGGTCGTGTGCATGCCTTTTGACAATTGGGGGTAATCATTTTTTTGGCTATTTAACTGGTGATACACCAATGCCTTTTGAGATTACTGCTAATAACACATTACTGGCACATGATGCCCTTGTCATGTCTTTTCTTCTCAACTCTATGGCACTTGCCATTAGTTCCAACTTTATGTTGATGAACTTTGCCAAGGAACTCTAGGATGTTGTGAGAAAGGGTTGCAAAGAAGGGCCACAGTAGCCTGGCGAATTTAGGGGTGCAACGATTGAGGGGCTGAGAGCTTTAGACAGACATGGGGCTTGGAGCCCTTAGACAATGGCAATAGGGACCTGGGGGTCCTTTAGAGCGACAACAGAGAGGCAAAGGAGCCTAGGGAGACTAGCGAAGGTGTTGGCAAGGGCAGGGAATGCATTAGGAGGCCAACAGGGGCTGGGAATTCCCTAAGAAGTTGGCGGAAGTGCTGAAAAAGTGTTGACATGCCCTGGGAGGCCGCTGCAGGGGCTGGGAACCCTTGGATGGGGCTTAGAAGCCACGCAACAAAGACGATGCTAACGTAGGGCGGTGAGTGGCGCGAGAAATAGCTGCATAATGAACACCGGTCAACAAAGGTTAGTGGTACATGGTTCAGTCAACCATGTTTGACAAAGGAGGTGGAGCCTCGGGAACTGGTGGTGGGACCTCACCGGCGGCAGCGGAGAAAAAAAACAAAACCAAAAAACTTAGGGTTTTGAGCTTGAATACCAAGTTGAAATATGAGGATCACTTGTCTTATCAATAATGATAGTGGCCACCACTTTATTTATAGATTGATAAAGGATTACAAATATAGAATGTTAGCTAAGGATGACTCACAATCCTTATTTAACGAATGGAACATGTGCACAATATATCTAGACACATACGATGAACCTAGACACTTTGACACACTTTTACAGTTTTGAACGAAGATTGTTGATATTTAACATTGAAATAGAAGGTTGCGAAAGAAAAATTATAAGGCTCTACAAATAAAGAAACTGAACTAATCACTCCATTGTGATCAACTATAGACTTGGATGTGAATCACATGCATCAAGATTACAATGTTGCTATAAATACAAACATAGAAAGATTAATTCAAATCTCTACAATAAAGAAACTGAGCTAATCACTCTTCTTTTTTTTGTTCAGGAGCTAATCACAGCATTATGAACGATAACATCAACAGCGCAATTCTTAGAAAGAGCCTCGCAGCTGCTGACTTTTTAATTTTCCATATGTATGAAAAGATAAGCAAGTTAACCTTTTGGCAGGAAATAATCTTTTATAAATGGGTTTACCACAAACACTACTTATTCACTAATTCACCAATTCAAGGTCTTCCTTAATCCTCAATTCAAAATAATGAAGCTTACTAACCCAATTCCCATACGTTCCAAATCTCGCCCACTTGTTTCTGCTGATCATAGGAAGAACAAAACAAACAAAAATGTATATAATGTGCAAACAGTGCTAGCGATTTCAGCGCCTCAAGTGACAACTCTCATCATCCTCAATGCTGGAATCTCCTAAATTGGGTAACAAGTGCAACCCAATTGTTATTACGGAAGAAGCACTGACAAAAAAAACAGAAGGGAAAATAGGTAGAAATAATCAACATCTCTGATGAAAATGAGGATTCTTACAACCCTAAAGTGTTGAAGGACCTTCGTGTCGAAAGAGAATATTTCTGAGGAAAAAGTCTAGAAATTCCTCGGAAGGGCCAGGGCCGGAAAAAAGGAAAGAAGATATTGGTTGGAATGGAAGTCGCACCTTGTACTCCTTCATCAAGGGGATAAAAGGTTATAGCTTTCACTCCACCTACTTAATAAGAGATCGGAATGATATATCTTATTTGCTTCACGGATGGGTATGATGCTGATGGTTTCAGCAATGTATTCCCCCCCCCCCCTCCCCCCCTCCCCTCCCCTTTTAATTTCAAGTTGAGCTACGGTTCTATTTTTGGCTTTTATAGGTTAGTGTTTTTTGGCTTTTAATGATTAGTGAAGATGCATACAATTAAGAATTTTATCTATTAAATGGCCCTTTTTGACACCTTATCATCCCTCCTTGGTAGCCTAAAATAATATTGTGTGGATGGTCCTGCATGGTAGAAACATGTTACATAACAATCTTTGAAATAGTGCCCCAGTGAGCTGAAGAAGGTTTTGTGATGGAAAAAGAGCTGCCAATAATATAAGAGCTTGAAGGCAGTTCATATGCCATTGTATCGATGGCTCCTCCTTCCAAACAATAACATCTGAAATTTTGTGTTTCTTTGAGTGCAAACAGTGACAGAATTGACGGGCAACCCAATCATCATCAGACCACCCAATTTTTATTGCTTCGAGTGTTTGGACGGGTTGATGGATTGGATTTGAGTTTTGCAACCCAGTCAATAATCTGACAACCCAATTCTATAAGCTGAAGGATTCCTGATATCAAAGAACCCGTTACGTACAATTACAATCTAGAAACAAATCACATGACAAGAGCCCTAAAAACGATTACACAAGAACTTGTTACGGGTGATTACTGAGAGCTTTGTTTCCCTGTTTCTAAATGGATTAGGGATTTATGGTGAGATGAACCTGCAATTAATCGAACACGCGACCTTATAATCTGTAGTCAGAACCGCTACCATTGCACCACAGATCCATCTGCTAGCTATATCTAATCTAAAATTTGGAACTCAACAGAGCTACAAGAGGAAAGAGAGTTATACATGCTGTTTCCTATACCACTGCATTTCTGAACTTCTTGTAGTACTTTTTTCCATTCTTGAATTCTTTGTCAGTACCTGGATATTACCCACATCTACATCTGCCGCAGCTCCAACATGTAACAATAACTGAAAAGTCCAGTATTTTTCTCTTAGTGAAGGATATAGTTTTTGTTTGTGGTCTCCATATGTTCAATGTTAAATGTGGAAATGGATTTAGTACTTTGAAAGATAAAGTACTGTATAATGAATCAAAACAAGTAGATTTTTATATGACCCTGATGCCAAGTATCCTTAAATGTCCAATAAGAAAGGCAGTTTCTCAATAGGTATGGCAGTGAGTTGGCTAGATCACAGAGGATAACAATTAATCAAGCTGTGACTGCATTCTGAACCTGTGAAAAATTGGTGGGTTCGTTTGTAAAATGATGGTTGGGACTCCTTGATTGCCATGGTTAAGAGCTAAATGAGTAACCCGAATCTGGAAACAGCCTCTCCACAAAAACAGGGGTGTGTACGTTATGACTCTCCCCAGACCCAGCAGTGGCGGGAGAAGGCACGTGCACTGGGTACGCCCTTTATTGAAAATGGCCTAGAAAACTTCTCAAAATTCTAGCAAAGGTTAAGCCCAGATTACGAACCATGCTCCCCACTTTCTAGTGTCTCTGAACCTTTATTTTACTACCTTCTTGTGCACGTGCTACTGTTTGTATTTGAAGGATTTGAACCTCTATTTCTAACTTCTTTAAATTTGTCCCATCTTTGGGCTTAAAGGTCTCCATTAACTATCCTGTTCTTTCTCCTCCTACAGGAGCTTCAAGGTCTTAATTAACTCTTCTCCTAGTACAGAGCTCATGCATGGTTCAAGGTCTCGCCGAGATCTCACGAGGTCTCGGTTTTTATCTCTTTTTTTGTGTTACAAAGTCGAAACCACAAGCGAGTTATGGAATCAACAAGGTTTCGGACAAAATTTCAGCATCTCGCCGAGATTTCGGTCCGAAATCTCCTATCAGTTGAAACTGTTACCATCCACTTGATAAAAGCCCCAACTCGACGAAACATGGTCCAAATTTTGACCAGTCTCATCTATTTCGATGGGTTTCGACTGTGATTGTACAAAAAAAAAAAAACCAAATGCTGATTTTTTTTTACCAAATCTTACACAACAAAGCTTGAAACAAGCGGATTTTTAAAAAATCTAAGGGTTTTGCTTGCATTATATAACTTTCAGTCCTATTGGTTATTTAAGCTGTTTTTACTAAAATAAGCAATAGGAATGAAAACCTGTTTTTCATAGTTCAGTTTTTGACATCCCAAGGAATAGGCATATTGTTGTCTCCGGGGTTTACTTTTATCCTTGATCCAGCCTTCTGGACCTCTTTCTTAGGACTTGGAGCTTGGTTTGGTTTTTGTTTTCCCCCTTTCCCCTGTATATCCCCCTCCCACTTTTGGGGTTTTGGTAATGAATTATTTTTTCATCCAAAAAAAAAGTTGTTTTACTTGAATTATATGTTGGTCATATCTATCTATCTATCTATCTAAGTCAAACTACAATTTTTATCTAACGTACAATACCAACCTAGGATCCTAAGTCAAACTACAATTTTTGGCGTGATTTTTGAAAAACTAAGGGCTCCACCATGTTTATAGGGCCTAAAATAGGTTTTCCTGCAAGTTTCATTACCTAATTAGGTCATATAGCCACCGAAACCAACAGCCGAAATTTGACATAAAAAATGCACCAACTCGGCCGAGATCAAGCCAAATTTCAGAGAATCAGGTACTAGGGTGGAAAAAGAACTTTTATATGAATGTCTTATTTAAGAATTCATTACGAATGACCTTTTTGGAACTATGTCAGAATGAAGGCTGTGTATTGAGTTCTTCAAGAAGTAAGGCTGTTTCTTGTCTTATTTAAGAATTCACTAAGAATGACCTTTTTGAGACTAATCATAGTAGAAGCATTTAGAATTCGGGATCCAAGATCAGATCAGAGTCTTCTGGTACTGATCTGGTCCATCTGGATTGGCGAAGATTTTTGGGGTAAATGGTAACTTGACCTGGTCAGTCAATTTTTTGGGGAAATTCATATACTATAATGGATTAGTCTCCACTAATCCCTATAGGGATCAGCTTATAAGCCTGATATGATCTTGATGCTGAAATCCTTGTCATGAAATGCTCCCTTTGACGAATAAATACATGTGTTTCAGGCTTCTCCTCATGATCTTTTGACTTCTTGGACCCAGTGCTTGCATTCTCTTTTTTGGTCCAATACATTGTCCAGCTTCAAATTTCTGTTTGTTAATAATCAATCAAGAGTTTTTATTCCCTTTCTCGAGGATTCCAGTATTCTAATCTTATTCAGTCCAGATATCTTCTTGTTGGTGTTCAATGGGTAGATTCACTGAGCTCCCTAAGGAATGATAGTCATTTTGATATTGCTTCAAGTTCAATCATTTTACTTGGTATCTAGCATATGGCTTTCTACTTTTACCTAAATTTCCAGTTTAGTCATGTTACTTGCTACATCCAGAAAGCCTTTAGAAGATCGTAAAAGAGAAAAAGAAACATCTAATGTCATGATATGCCCAACAGCAAATGACAAGCTTTAGAAGTAACAAGATAACAGTGTTGCGCAACAAAAGAGAAGAAATGCTATTAATCCATAATACATGCACACAATGAATTTCAACAAAGGAGGGAGGACCTTATGTATGCCCAGGAAAGCAACATGTTGATGTATACATTGTTGATTGACGTTGCCCTTCCCTAACAGTTCGAGCTTTTAGGTGGAAGGGTAGCGAACAAAGGGGAAAGTTAATGTATACATCAACACAACAGAATGCATTTCTGCAGAACAGAAACTATTATCACCTTGCTAAATGAATCAGCATATTATCAGACTCAAGACCAAGTTGCCAAAATTTTGGGCCAGTAACTACTGTAATGTTTAGATGCTAGTTTCAGATATTCCATTATAAAGATTTTAATGCTCTTACGAACCTCAAAATCAAAACTGGGGACCCGTGGGTGCATAAAAAAGACGGTAAGACAATGAAAGAGAAAGGATAAATCATCAGATTTCAAAATAGAAAAAAAAAATTTACTCAACCCAAATCAATTTGTTTTAAATAAAATCAAATACAATAACAACCAAGAGAATCAAATACAATAACAACCAAGAGAAACATTAGTGTCGAAAATTCTCGGGCTCTCCCAATTTCTTTTTTTAATTTACTTTTTCCTGTGAAATTTGTATATTTAACAGTGTAATTAACCTATATTGAGATACTCTACCAAATAATAGGTGGAGATCTGCAAAAATGCACATTTACATTTACAAGGGAAGGAAGAACAGATAAAGATAGAGATTTTTACAACCAGCATCCGAAGGGAGTCAGGGACTGCGAAAGGCAATGGAGGAAGAACTTACAGTCCACAATCAGTTAGAGGAGAAGAGAAGAGACGATATGAGGATTTCCTGCTCATGTGTTGGAGCCTTGGAGACGATGTCACTTACCTTCCGGAGTTTTGAACTTCCCGAGTTTCAACTTTCGAATTCCTGAACACGAAAAAAAAAAACAAATAAAATGGCAAGGGTCTCGAGTGTACAACCTGCAGGAAATACAATGCTCCTTGAGCAGCTTCTTTTCATGGTTCGTGAGGAATTGTAAACATAGTTATCGACTATATATCTAATAGAACAAAAGAACAACCATAAATTTCAAAACAGAAACCTATTTGTCTTCCGAAAACATCTGAAAGAGAGAGAGAGAGAATGGCTTCCCCGGACGCCGGAATCGAGCTATAGAAAAAGAGAGCGAGAGTCGGTGAATGAAACAAGAGATTGACACAGAAAGAATCAGAACACGTGAAGCAAGAGAGAGAGAGACTACCTGAAGGTCGAAGTCGATAGGAATGTTGCCCTCCCGCAGCAACTCCATCTTCCCCATTGGTAAGATGTTAAGAGTGAATAAGTTCTGCAACTCCTAACTATCTATTAACTGAAGATCTCGGTCACCTCAGCTCTCAATCTTGGCGATCACACTTTCTATCCTTGGGACCTTCTATCGTGTGCAACTTCCTATTCTAATCTTTCTATTGTTGGTGATATCGTCTTTCCATTTATCTCAAGATAGTATATTTCCTTTCTATATTAACTCTAGTGTTTCGTCAACCAGAGTGATTTTTTTTTTTTTTGATAAAAAGACTTTATTAACGATGGAACAACGTTCCAGACGAGTCAGAGAAGAGAGGGAGGTTACATTCTGCGGGTGTGGAATCAATCCAGACATGGCTATTCTGGGAGGAGGCTCCTAGGTTGGCAAGTTTGTCCGCTACTGAATTAGCTTCACGAAGAGTATGAACATAGCTGATATGATTAATACAAGTAGCTAAAACTCTGCAATCCTGAATGATAGAGTGTATCTTCCAAGGCATTTCCAAAGTGTTGTTCTGAATCGCCTTGACTTACTCCATCCACATTAAATTTCAAAAAAGGTGATGCTGGTGGGTGCCATTGAACCAATCTTACTTCTCGCCTCGTAGGCTCAGTGAAGTTCTTCTCTTGATCCCTAGCAATCACAATTGCTCTGAGGGTAATAGCCACAGGGTTGAAAGGGACCTGTCGAAAGACAAGATCCCAGTATGCTATCCAGATTTGCCAGATAATACCACAAAAGAGAGAAACTTGACTCCAGTTATCGCTATTGGTCTTATGTGGACTGTGTAAGGCCGAGATAATTCCAGAGCGAATGTCCTCTGTGTTGAAGAGATGTAGCAAGCCCACTTGTCGCCATATATTCCATACTCTGTCACACCAGAAGAACAAATGTGAGGCTGTTTGCGACTGATCCTGACAAATATGGCATAATGGATTTTGGTTAAATCCTGTGAGATTAAGAAGATCTGCGAGATAGAGTTTCTGGTGGAGAGTTTTCCAAATCAAATGTTGTATCTTGGGAGCCATTGGGAGATGCCAAACTCTAAGGCACGCCTTATCAGTTGGATGTGTACCCTTGTCAATCGCCAGTGAATATGCCGATGCCACTGAAAAAATTCTTGATGATGTAATATGCCAAACGATACGATCCTCAGTGTGAAGGTGGAATGGGTCATTAACCAGAGAGACCTCTTGTAATATACTGTCTTGGGAGAATAAGGTTTTGATTCCAAGTTATTACTATCAAAAAACAAAAAAATAAGGGAATATTTCACGGGCACCCCCTGTAAGTATCCAATATGTCATAAACTTACCAAACTTGGTCAAAATGGCAACTTTCCCCCTGACGTTAAGCAGGGTTAACCCCCAAGCTAAAATGTCAATTTTACCCTCATAGTATCACCCAAAGTAGAAAATGTCGATTTTACCCTCTTAGTAATTTTTAGGGAAAAATTATTAGGGCAAGACCAGATTCTTCCCGTTGGAGCGCGAAGAACGGAACCACCGTGGGCGATTTCATCTCCGGCGATTTCTTCCAGCTTTGTCAAGAATAAAGTCCTACGATTTCTTCTCCGGCGACCATTGCTTGCAGCAACACATCATCATCCATCTGCAGAAAAGCAAAACAAAAAATTGTAAGTGAACTATTGACCTAGGGTTCCATTAAACTGTTCAATCAAGGTTTTTGTGTTGTGGATTATTGTATGTCCATTTGTATTGCATAATAATCTAATCATTTTGATGTTTAGTGTTAAACATACACAAGAAGCCATAACTGTAGATTCCCCTTCTCTTTTTCACCTTACTTCCAAGTGACCAGATTATTTTTTCTGTATTGTATAATATGTTTCGTTCATTCTATCGGGTTTCACAACACTGTTAACACGGTTTTGGTGGCTAAAGGCTTGGTTCACCTCATCTGGATGTAGTAGGAATTTAGTTCACAGTATCAATATTTATTGGCTAGCTCTTGTATAGTGAGGGATCATTTTTGTTTACCTAAAAACTGTAAAGATGAATCCTTCTGGCTCATGGTGAAGGCCATGAGAAACTTGTGAAGTGAGAGTATGTGATGAGAAGAGAACTGTGAGAACCTCAACCACAGAGTGAAAAAAGCTTACTATGACTATGGTCACACTTGTTCTTTTGTAGTGAAATCAATTATTCAAAGGTTCACACAAGTATGAACTTATGAACTGTCATTGAACAACATGGTTCCTAAGCAACTAAAACAAGGGGGCATATCTGTAAAAGGGTGGGGGGAGGGGATGGGGTGAAGAACAGAGAAATCCTAGCCATTCTATGGCTTAAAGATTCTTATTTGCTTTGATCCTCTTGAAGTGGCTCTCCTTTGAATTTTGATCAACATCCTAACTCATAACCTTTTTCCTCCTATTTGGATGAACTGGTCCATTTAAAACCAACAGATGGTCATACACTTCTTATCACCAATGGTAGTTTCATGGAATTAACAAAAGAGGCTGGGTGGGCATCTGTCCTCATATGGAAGAATGATGAAAAACTTGTTTCATTTGATTAGACTTGAAGATGCAGCAGGAAAAGGCATGGAATGCATAGAAATTTTGATGGATTCTGTTCAATTGGAACAATGGTTAGAGAAACTTCAAGGGATGGCCATGGGATATGTTTTCTTTTCTAATAAATAAACAATTATTTTTTCAGCTCTTTCAATCTCTAATAATTAAAAAAGATGAATTACTATGCCTATTTGGTGTTTTAGTCACACATTCTCCAACATCCTAGTTGTTAACACCATGAATTTTATTATGCACCCTGACTTTGTCTTCATGTATTGGTATATGAGTATGTGTTATTGTACAATTCTCTCCAGTAGACTTCCTCTCCCCTCCCCCTGGCCTCCAAGCTATTCATATGCAGCTGATGCAAAACCTCAATGTTCTGAAGTGAAAGGATCAGGCAGCTTCGATGGCTATAATTCATCTTAAAATGTCAAATTAAAGAGGTCTTTCTGAGGCAGACAGTCTTCTTCCATATCTGTATCTCTTCCCTCTTACATTATTCTTAATCATCTTAATTTTAAGTGCAATACCAAGAGGATTGCATGGAACAGGGAGGAAGCTTCTTTACTTGATGACAATGATCTTTTATTTGAAAAAATTAATTTAAAGACCCCATTACTGTCCAACTTTAAAGAATACTATGAAAAGAATACTATTGTCGTCCAACTTTATTGTTGTCCAATTTATTTTATTTATTTTGCAGATAAACAATGTCAAATATAAGTATGAATAACAACAATGAGGGTTACTTGATGTATGTGAACTTGAGGTATTTTTGTAGAAGAAGAGCAGCAGTAAGAATTTCACAGTCTTTAGACAACCTGAGCAGGCTATACCAATGTTGCACAGAGTATCCTGGAGAAGGTGGCTGTAATTTTTTCTCTTGGTGTGAACCCATACAAGGGCCAAGAGCAATGACTGTGCCCAGTGACAACCCACAAACAGATGTAGTTAAAAGAATTCCAGACTTACAAAGTATTAAGGAAGACATCCGCAAGACAAAGAATACACTAAAGCGGATGGAGAAGTTGGAAGAAAAACTACTATGTAGGATTAATAGTCTAATAGTCTTGGTTGCTGTGATAGTTGTATTGCTTTTAAAGCGGTAATTATAATTTTTAAAGTTTTTTTAATGATACTTTTTTTGGGACAAACAATGCTCCTTTATGTATTGATATGGATTTTGTGTCTGCCTTTGGGGAGAATATGGATTAGCTTTAGATCTGACAATATGAGATGAAATTTGCAAATGCTGCACCTATGTTACCCAGGCCAGAAGAATAGGTTTTGTGTTTGCTCAGATAAAAATAACTGGAATACTAACAAGTAATAGCACAAACATGGCGCCTTGATAGAGAAACATTCATTCAAAGAGGCAGACCATAACCAAGAGTCAGCTTTAGGGGAAGAACTAAGGGTGATGCATCTGAATAAATATATAAGAGAAGGGACCCAATGTACTTGAGTAGGTGGGGCCAACCACCTTCATCATAATGATTTGAAGATTGGGAGTCCCTACTCGAGTACTTGGTTAGTGGTTAACTACCATTGTTGTAAGAATTAAAAATGATGAAATTTGTACATGAAAAATCAATGAGACAGCAATGTGAAAGTAAGTAGTCAGACTGTGTCAGAGTAATAAAAAGAGATAATTAGGGTGTCAGTGTCGAAGTGGTTTTATAGTAGTTGGACATGTTTGGTAACGATTTTGATTCCAGATTCACTAGAAATAACTAAAGAATCACCTAGGAAGTGCTTCCTTGTAGAATTAATCTTGAGAATCAGAATACTCAACCCAAGGGTAATCATTTTAGATCTACCCTGGAATAAGACTCTATGCATTTTCTTCACTTTTGAAAACAAATATTCCCTCAAAGAAGTTAGGGAATTTAGTGAGATTAAAATTGGAGGGTGGGTGGGATTGGAATTGAAACCTGAAAGAGATGGACCATTATCCTAGCTCTATACATTTGTGATTAGAGAGGACCACATTTCACATCACTCGGCACATGGTGTCATGTGATATCAAGGTCTTGAAAGCAATTGAAGAGGTATAAATAGTATCCTCACAAGCTTTTCACTGTCTGGTCTACAGAATCAGAGAAAGAAAGACTGTTAGAGTAATTAAAAAAAAAAGAGAAGAGAAAGTTAAATTAAAGTTAAAAACAGGAATCTCATCGGCCCACTGTCTTGGTATATGTATAAGCCTTAAATCAATAAAAGTGTCAGCAAGGAATCTCAGACCAAGAAACACTTTTACTTTTTTTAAGTTCTCCTTGGATACTGAAACAGGGAGCCTATCAGATAGATAACCTTATCCATGTGATTCAGATCATATGCACAGAACCATTTAAACCCAATTGTTCCTTCTGGGTTTTTCTACTTCCGTGTTCTTTGCTCTGTTCTCCTTCTCTGCTGTATCTCTCAATCCTGCTTTTGCATAGAATGAGGAAGATCCAGGCCTTGTGATGAACTTCTACAAGGACTCATGTCCTTAAGAAGAAGCCATTTTCGATTCCATGGGTGAGGAATATTTTCCATGACTCTGCTGTTCAAGTGAAACTTGATCTGCCTTTTCTCTTCTTTAATTATTTGCCAGTCCATGTAGGTCTCCTTGCTTGGCTGAAAAAGACTTAGACCATAGTCCATGTAGGTCTCCTTGCTTGTCATTGACCTGCAATTTTCATTGTGATACAACCACACATGAAAAAATCTTACAAAACCATACATTAATCAACAAAAGATAGAAATTTTGTTTAGTTATAAACCAGTTCAAACAAGATTGTTCTCCCTCATTGTTTGCTGAATGGAAGAGTGTACATCTACTGAATCTATTTACAATCACTATGTTCTTTCCCTAAAAGTGTAGATCTGAACCTATTCCCATCAACACAAAAAAAGTTGGGTCCCAAAAAAGTTTCACCTATGAAAATATTTCCTTTTTAACCTATTTACAACCACCATGTTTAACAAAAAAAACCAAAAAGAAATTTCATCTCGTCCTCTCCTTGGGCTGTATCATGTAGCACCAGCTGAACCTTCCCCCATTCTCCTAGCTTTTGCCTTTTTCCTTTCATTCCTGGCTGCCATTCTTGCTCTTTTCTTGGCTTGATCAGTCATAGAAATTACAGCAGAGGCTTGAGACCTGGTCACTCTTTGAGAGGCATTCACAGTGGCACTCCTTTGGCTTATCTACAAAAAGGTTTTACCAAGTTATCAATCAAATCCATAGCTAGATTTATTTGAATGAAAATACAAAAAAATTAGGATTTCTTGATCAATGATTTGACTAGCTGTTGGTCCCTATTGGCAACCCCTACTATTATGGCCCACTTCTTTGCAATGACCACATCTAACAGACTGATTTTTTCTCCTAAACTCTGTACGGTCAGGCTCACCCGATTTCCGTTTCCTTTTTCTTTGAGGTCTACCTGGCGGCCTCTTCAATTTAGGAGGTTAGAGAACACCATTTAGAATATATGTATTAACTGGGAATTGTTTCAGATCTGACATAGGTGAAATTATCTCCTTCTATGCAAGCTGGAGTTTATCTACACTGTAATAGAAGTCACATAAATCTTCCGGTTCTCTCCTCTGCTCTCGAATGCATATTGCTGCATGCTTACAAGGGATTCATGAAATCCTCTAAACTCCACAATCACAATGTTTAGTGCTCAAATTGACTGTAAATCTTGTACTTCCATCGGTGACTTTATACTGATTTTCTCCAGCAAATTGGGTGTGACAAAACCTTGCATCACTCACAATCAATTTCAGCTTCTTCTTCACAGATGGTGTTACATTCCCTTTAACAGAGCAAACAAAGATATACTTTTTCCGCAGTCTAATCATCAATTTTGCCCTAATATCATCAATTAGGCTTAAAATAGTCTTGTTTCTCATTGGCCTTATTCAATTATTGAAAGACTCTGTCATGTTATTAGTAACATGATCACATTTTGCCCCAGTGTCAAAAGCATGTCTGGACCATGTACTAGGGAGATTCCTCAGCAATCAATCATGTGCTTCCATATTAGTGTCTTTCATCTTTTCAATTGCTCTCTCATAAACCCATGTGGAGCTTGCTTGTGTTGCTTTCCAAAATAGTGACTTCAATAACAATCCAGGAAAGGAGGCTTTGAAATTACTGTAGAGATGCCTACAGTAAATTCTGTAGTGAGCATCTGAAAATATACTGCTGATAGCATTTATAAGACCCTACAAAAGACAAAGATATAAAACAATTTAGAGTATGTAATACTCAGTTGTATATGTAATGTAAGATTAAATATAAAAAAGAAAGGTAGGCTTTGAAAAACATACATTCTGCTTGTTTGTCATAAATGTTAGGTTCATGTAATCCATAGAATCCTGAAGTGCATTAGCTAGATTGTGTAAAAAAAATTCACAAGTTGCTGTGTTCCCTACTTCAACAATAGCAAATGCAAGAGGAAACAAGCAATTGTTTCCATCAACAGAGACAGCAGACAATATAATTCCACCATATCTTTCCCTCAGATGACATCCATCTAGACCTATAAAAGTCTACATCCACTCACAAACCCCTTTTTACAAGCATCCAAACAAATAAACAATCTCTGAAAAGTTGGGTCTTCATTGAAGTCATGCTTTACTTTTGGATGCAACAAAACTACTGAACCAAGATTTTTGTTTAATAACATCTCACAATATGCTGGCAATTTAAAGTATGCAGCTATATGGTTACATGAATGCTCTCCCTTGGCAATCTGTTTTGCTCTATAACACTGTAGCTTATGTACTACAACTCCAAATTGTTCTTGTATGGATGTCATCATACTCTTAATACTTATATCAGGCTCTTCTCTAAGCCTAGCTGAAAGTACTTTTGCTATCCAACCAGATGTTGCATTGGAATTATAAGATACGGTTGTAAGTACCCTCCATGGGCACCCATCAGAAGCACATATGACTCTGACCCTCTTCCTCTCATTATTCAATCTCAAAATATTAAAGCCACATTTTATTGCAAATTCTTGAAGGGCAGATCTGAATTGTTTGATATTTTCAAACACTGAATGTAAGTTACAATCTTTACCTCCATCAACAATACCTATGTTATCATCTATCATGTCCCACTTATCCAAGTTGTCATTCAACTCCTCATCTATATTCAAACCTTCAATCCCTTCATTCCCTTCATCAGTAAATGCCTCATCATTGTCATTTGATGTATCATCACTTGAATTGTCAATTTCTAACTCTCCACTATATTCAGAATCTATATCCTCATCATCATATCCAAAATCAGATTCTTCTTCAACAGGGATAGTAGCTGGCATAAATGAGTCTCATATAATCCTCTCATCAATATCACTAGCACAAGCCCTACCACCAGAATTACCACCACCCCTTCTAATAGGACGTTTCCCAGCCCTACTAGATCCAGCTGTACCCCTTAGATCTCTTGTTCTTGGAACCACTTTACCTAGAAAACCATTGACCTTATACATTTCTGTGGGGTTTGAGCCAACTTCCATATCATATACAAAGAATTTGACCACATCCACATCCTTAGACAATCTAAACATTGTCAACATATTCCGGTCAGAGGCAATGTCCATATCTTCTGAAGGGTCCGGTAATATACATTTAATAAAGAAATTGATATCATACCCCACCGGTGCATCATCCCTGACAACCGTGTTGTATATATCTGACACCATATCCAGGTACCCATACTTGTCTGGGTCTACTAACTTTTCACTTGTTCTCCCTTCATAATAATATATCAACCTTGTCCACTATGTTGTACTCATTTCTTATACTCTGAAACAGCACACAGAAAAGAAACAAAGACAATAGGAAAAATATAAAAAGAAAGTTAAGAACAATTAGCAAGAATCAGTGAAAGTAGCATTAACCTTGAACACATATAGATGTACATAAACGAAAGAAAGGGAGACAGTGGTAAGGTTCACTCATATATTAACTAATAGGTCAAGAATCATGCTGTTTGTAGGGTACAAAATAGGGACAAGACCACAACATGAATGAATCATATTCTTCAAGATATTAACAACTCTAATCACATTTATTCTATTTTAGATAAATAAAATGAAAACTTTATGTGATACCAACAAGAAGTACAAAGTCCAAGTATGAAATATAATGGAATGCTTATATTTCAAACTGTGACTGTTATGTGAAGTTTGTAATGATATTTTAGCTGCAACAAAATTCCTGATGTTGTTTATTGTTGAGTTTTACAATTTGACTTAAGCTTAATCTTATTCTTCTTGTCCTATAACTTTTCAATAATTCAAATCTTGCACAATGAATCTGTAGCCTTTGAAAACATTCATTCACTTATTTGCACTGCTGATGGATCCCCCCCTTCCTTCTTGTTCTACAGGTTCATGTCTTTTACTAATTTTGTTGACTGAAGGCTCAATGTTAGAGCTGTTGATGGTTAAACAATATTATGGTCTTTTTTAAGAATAAGATGGTCTAAGACTTTGAAATAGAACAAACATGATTGGAGTTAGACTTTGTTGTCATCACTCTATCTGGGTTTTACCATTTATGATGAAATGGATAGATAGGTTAATTTTGGGGGATAGAGAAGAGACCCACCAAATTTGGACAGATGGAGTAACTATCAGGTATTTTGGTTGGAGTTAGACTTCTCTCTTTGAATGCCAGACAGTACCAACTGGTCAATCACACCTAAAATATTACCAAGTAACTATCATCTCATCCTTAAATTCAAGTGAAATGGTTAATATAAGAACCCTTCTTATATGCAATCATTGCATGCCAAGTAGCCAATGTGGTCCAAAAGTAATATATGGATATGAATACTTCAAAATTTCTACACAATTTTCAATAGTTAATGGAGAGTAAAACTGGTTCAAAGCCCCTAGTGTATAGGGCATGTTATGCCTTAACACCAAGGACATGGACCAATGACAAGGAGAACACCTTATGTCATAAGGGTTCAAACCCACCACCACCCTAAATCCACCCCCATTGGTTTTTAATTGAAGAAAAGAATGTCTTGGGCTTATCACTTCCTCCATTTCTCCGAATTCTCCACCTAAAGTAGGCCTTTCCCCCAAACTAAAAGTTAATCACAACAAGAAAGTAACTTTTTTTGAGAAGCCCTTGATGAGGGTTTAGCCCCTTTTAACTGTCTAGGGTTTTGGGCTATAAAGCAAGATGAGTATCATGTTATGGGGGCCATGGTGGTAAGGGAAGAAATAGAATTGGGCTTCGAACCCTATAAAATCTGGGGGAAAGAAATTTATTAATTTAGGGTTAGGGTTAGTGTTAGGGTACCCCCACCCTCTCTGAGTCTCTCTTTTTTCAATCTAATCTCTACTGGTAGATAAAGTAATTAAAGTTAAATTAACATCTTAAGCTATGAATAGGGGTTGAAGGGTGGGAGTATCTCTAGGCAATGGATAGGGATGAAATATATATGAATTGTGACATTATAGAATTCTGTACTACAATACTGACAAAGCTTATTATAGATTGTATTTTGGCAAATTAGGACTTGTTGGAAAGTATGTTTGACAGATTAAGTATATAGGTTTTTTTGTTTGTTTCCAGTAGAGATTAGATTGAAAAAAAATTTGAGGGGAAAAAGAAGAAGAAGAATCATAGTTTTGAGAACCAGACAGTACCAACTGGTCAATCATAATGAAGTTGAAAAAATCCCTCTTTGCAGTCTCTGTTTTGTTGATATTTCATTATGGGTCTTTACGTTTTCTTCCACAATAAACTAATTTTGTTACTCATGAGCATAACCCACTAAAGCTATGGATGTGACCTGAGCCAAACAATCTAGCCCACAAATTTGCATAAATGAGCTCTAATGGACAAGAAACAACATAAATGAGTAAATTCTGTTCAAAATGACTTCAACTCCCTTCACATTCATGGAATATTACCTCAACCTAATGTTAAAAGACGGTAAAAAATTACCTCAATAGAATATTGCACACGGATAAGAAAAAGGTGAAACGAATAGGTTACGGATTTCACCGACGATCAAGCTCGAATGCTTGTGGTTTCATGCATATTCAAAACCCTAGATATTAGAATCTTTTCAAGAAGATTAAAACAATAGAAGGGATTGAAGGGGGAAAAACATACCGGTGTTGGTGTTTTTCAATCTTCGTCTTCCGAGCATGGAGATGGGTCCAGCAATGGCGTCAAAGCTCACTGTACTACACAGTTCTACCGTCTTCTTCCTTCAGCCCAACGATGGTAAAACGATGATGTGTTTTGTTTTTTTGGGTAAAAGAGGGTTTTACCCTTAAGGGATATTATGGTACATGTATCCCTTCTAAGGGTAATTTGGCCATTATGATAAAACTAACAGCAACTTAACCCTAAAAGCCTACCGGAGTGGATTAAGTTCAAATATCTTCATAAAATAGGGGCAGTCTGTGCTATTTTGACCAAGTTTGGTAAGTTTATGACATATTGGATACTTACAGGGGGTGTCCATGAAAGTTTCCCAAAAAAAAAATAACTGCAACTCCTTGGACGAGATGTTGGTTGAAACTAAAGGGATTGGTTTTAAAGTTTAAAATCGGCTAAACTTTTATCATCTATAATGGATCTTTTTTTGGGATAGAATTTTACAATTTTTTTGATGGGAAGAAAATTTTATAAATTAAAAAGAGGAATATACAAGAGAGTTGGAGTCCAGGGCCTTTATGGCCAAATTAGAAATTACTGCAAAACATAAAGGATCCTATTCAAAATCTAAAATTATTAAGTGACCCATATACCCGTATATTTAATAGTATCCTATCATAAAATGGGTTTTTTTTTTTTTAAGAAATAATAAATTAGGTTACAGAAACCCCATAGTTTTTGGCCTTGTTTGCCTCTTTGTTGTTTAGTATTCTCCTTATGTATGGGCTTTGAGATTGAAGGTTCGGATGTTCGTCATTGTTTTATGGGAAAAAGAACTCTATCCGGGAGTGTGGCCTATACTAGCACTCCCGTGAGTCTATCTCTCCTTCCCATATAAAAAGACACTTTTGCCCCTTTGTTTTGAGAAGGAGAGAGATAGACACATGAGAGTGCTGGTGTAGGTCACACTCTTAGACATAAAACTACATCCCTTTGTAAATAGATAGCTATCAAGTAAAATCCACTACAGTGCCTCAATCATGTGGTGCCTTGCAGTTCGGGCTTGAGAGCTCGACACATGGAAGATGCGGCATCCAACGGTGCCAAGCTCAAGAAGAAAGAAAAAAATAAAATTTTGGGTCAATCGAGCGCGCACCGTTGGATGAAGCATCTCCCACGTGTCAAGCTCTTAGGCCCAAATTGTAAGGCTCCACAAGATGAAGGAATTGCAGAGGAATTTAATCCAGGTTTTTCCTTTGTATTCGTAAATTTTGTCATTCTTTGCCTTTCTTCTTGCTCTTTTTATTTTTTAATTTATGAAAATAAATAGGTCTTGTTTGTGTTGATCACATGGATTTTATTTTTTTTCCATTTTGGTTTGATTTATGTTTCCAAAAACAGTCACAAAAAAACACTTCGTTATCAAGCAATTTTTAGGTGTTTTTTTGTTTCTTAGAACAGAAAAACACCAGAAACTGTTTCTCGTAAGGTTATCAAGCGGGCTCCAAATTGTTGTGGTTGTATCAATATGAAATATTTTAAGAATAAAAAAATCCATTTGGCGGTACCTATGAGGATGCAAAGAAATGAGCTGCACTCTTCAACCCCTCCATATCACCAACCAAGTCCTTAGGGGTTTGAAAGTACACCCATGGGCAATTCTAATAGTGTTGGCCCCACTCTAAATGGTGATGGGATTAGAGAAAACGAGAGGAACAAGGCAAGGCTGACGGTAAACTTGGCAGACTTGCTAGGGCTTCAATCCACTTCAACAATCCCAAAAAGCTTCTCCATTAGGGCTTAGTTTGGAAGATATACCTCCATTGAATCTTCTATGTATAATATCTTACATTGTATAGCCTAGTGGAACCCTCTACCTTTTTAGGGTCCCAAAGAGAGGTGCTGAAGCAAAGATGAGCTTGGTCAACCCTCAAACCAGCTTTGATACTAAGTTGGAAACTAGGTATGGATCGATTCTAACAAGAAACAGTGTGTGAGAGTTTGGAAAGGAAGACGAAGAAGAGATGAGAGGGAAAATCATGGTTAGTAGCTTGAGGGCTTCTCTCACCTATTTGATTCATTACTAATATTCATGGAATTATATATGCCTCCCTAGGGAGGTCAAATGTAAAAATAACAAAAGAAAAAATTATAACCAAATATGACTTACAATAAACTAATGATTAAAGTACCCCTAATACATAAACTTTTAACAAATAATCCACTATTCCTTTTCATATTGTGCATCTGATGTTTGAGAACCTGCTCCCACTACTTCTTTATTTGATTATCGTTATTTTGTTTCATTTGTTGATGAATATTCCCAGTCCACCTGGACTTTTTTTGATGAAGCATAAAAGTGATTTGTATAATGCCTTCAAAAATTTCTATCAGATGATCTGTATTCAATTTGAAATTAAAATTAAAATTGTTCATTTTGATAAAAGGGGGAGTACATGTTTGGTGGACTCCAAAAAAATTTTTCGCCGGTATTGGCATTATCCTTCTCCATGCTTGTGTTAACAAACCCCAACAAAATGGGGTAGATGAGTGAAAAAAATCATCATTTGTTGGAAGTCACTTGGAGTCTACTATTTAGCATGCATGTCCCTAAGACTTTTTGGTTTGATGCCTTTCTTGTTGCTATCTTCTTAATCAACCGCATGCCCATTAAACTCCTGGGTTTCAAATCCCCTTAGGAAACCTTGTCTCCTCAAACTTCTGCTTTCTCTCTTCCCCCCCCCCCCCAAAGGTGTTTGGGTGTGTCTGTTATGTCAATGTTAATAAGTCTGCCCGGACTAAACTTGACCCTAAGATCCCCAAATGCCTATTTCTTGGGTAAAGGCAATAAGCGCTACTATCCTCTTCCAGAAGGCAACCTCTAAAGATGTCACCTTTTCAAACTTCAGTTTGAAGTCACTTTTTTGAACATTGACAATTAATGCCCAATGATCCAATGTCTATCTCCTCCAACAGCTCCTACTCTTTTTTTTTTTTTATCTTCCTCTTTATATATGTAATATGATTCCATGTGGAGTAGCTTTTGAATCTTATTTTTATGTATGAACTTCAAATTCCTTTGAGAGTTGAGTGAGTCCCCATCTATTGTGTGAATTTGTTCTCATTAGTAAAATATTTTTCGTTTTGTTTTTCAATTTCTCCTTTCTTTATTATGTGAGCTTGACCTACATCAAATACGAAGATAAGAAGTAACCTAAAAATATATTTTATGGACAAGAGATCTCTACTTGGTTGCATGGTATCTACACAAGCGTCTGGGCCAATGGGTGAGCACGCTTAGGTATCTACCCAAGGGGCAAAGGCGTCATCTCATGGTGCCCTATGAGAGAGCATAGGAAACACCACCAAGTAGAGATCTTTTTCCCATATTTTATAAATCATGTACCTTACTATTTTATTCTAAATCGACACATAAGATTCATGAGTTCAGATCCTACGGTCAAAGCTATTACCCAAAAGATTCATATATGGGGGCCTTAATTAGTTAATACACGTATTCAAATGTTCCATTAAAAATATATATTATTGTATATATATACAGTAAAAATTATGTTTTTAATGGATACCATATTAATAATTGTATAAATACATATTGGGCTGATGTTCTCTGTGCCGTAGCGTAGCCTGCACCCATGGGCCTACCATTCAGGGGGCAGGGTGGTCATTTCACCCACTTCAATGTGTCTGGGCGCAGCCTGTGCCCTTAGCACAAAGAACATTTGGCCATACGTATTATACATTTTAACTTAAAGTTTATTTATGTTAAAAAATTCAAAACGTTTATAAAAAAATGGGCTGATGTTCTATGTGCCGTAGCGCAGCTTGCACTAAGACACATGGGCCTGGCATTTCAGGGGGCAAAGTGGGCATTTTGCCCACCCCATGTGTCTGGGCGCAACCTATGCCCCTAGCATAGAGAACATTTGACCTAAAAAAATATGGCAAGAGAACGCTGTAATCTCTACATCAATGCGGCAATCAATGAAAATGTGCACAAAGGCATTGCTTTGGATGCGATTTTTGACTTTACTGGGGGCTGAACGATCTTTTCACACAGGCATTGGTTTGTGTTTCTATGCGCAATAACCATGCTAACCACGCAACCGGTTAGTGTTCTTTTTCCCCTAAATAAGTAAAACAACAAAAATACACAAAAACCCTCGCCTTCCCGATCGCAAGAGCGAAAAACTCCCCAACTCTTGGTTTTGGAACCCTAGCGGCTGTCCCCTCAACTTCTCCGTCTCCGTTTAAGTTCAGTGGCGGCCGGCAATCAATATCCTCCTGCCTCCTTCCTCTTCACCATCTCCATTCCCTATTAATTGCTGCGGCGGGAACACACTGTTCCAAGGAGATTACAGCGGCAGACACACACTCTGTTCCTCTTCTTCTTCTCCGTTTCCATTCTGATATTTTGTAATTCTCCCCTCCTCATCGAGTGAATTGAGGTACCAAAGCCTCTTCCTTCTTTCATCCTTTATTTTTTCTACTTACGCATTATTTCTGAACTTCTGAAGTCGTTGATGTTAAATTCCTTGAAGAAAAATCTCTCAATTAAGATTATTTTTAAAGCTTTCATAGGGTTTAATTTAGTTAATGTTCTTCTTTGGCTGTCCCTCTCTCGCTCTCGCTCTCACTGACAACCCCCCAATTTTCCCTTTCATTAAACTGTTATCCTATAATTATGTCACTTTGCCTTCATTAGATTTCTGATAAGTTAGTGTTTTGGTTGAAAAGTTGACAGGAAACGCAACTTAGGTTGAAGCAAACTAATACTTCTTTTGAAATAAATTTGAGTGTAACTGCTTTATTCCTAACCTTTTGTTTGATCTTTGCCAACCTAAGGATAACTTTAATGGTTACCGTCTTTGTTCTGGACCGAAATTTGTGGGTTTTAGTTTACATGTGATGTCTCAACTTTCCTCGTGTGGTAGTTAGTCAGAATGTTTCTGAGGTTCCATTAGCTTTTGTGGCTCCAATAATTTGAGAACTAGAGAGGAGGTACATTGCAATGTTCAAAATAGTGAGTGCATCTATTGAAATGATACACATTTTCTAGGAACAATAAGATACACATATTCTAGGAACAACAGTGGTGCATGTCTGTCAAATAGTGCATATATGTCCGTATTTTTGCTTACAAAGTGATCGTATTAAACACGTACCAAACTTACTAACTATGGGGGGACAAACTAGAGATCCCCAACCCTTAAGACTCAGTTTGGTTGCAAAGGGAATTATAGGGAAGGGAAGGGAAATTTTTTAAACCTAAGAAAGAAACTTTTGTAATCATTACCTCATGTGATTGTATAAACTACTTCAATTTCTTACCATATATAGTAAATATATATTTTACATGTAATATTTATTTTACATCATAGTTGTCACGGCGTCACGGCAATCCAAGTCTGTGGAGGGGTGTCACGTCGATATATCGACATGGCGAGCATGTCGACTATGTTTTATTTTTTATTTTCTCTATTTTTAATGTCATTTAGTATGCTATAATATATGTCCTATAACATCAAAAATCAACATGAAAGTGTACTACACTACTACTAATATACTATGGTTTAATTCATGAAAGTGTAATATCCATTAGTGTATATGAAAGTATGAAAATATAGTTTAGCCTATCAAATAATTGAAAGCAATAGTAAAAATCAAATGATAGGCTAAGTGGCTAACCTGTTTACTGAAGCTTGATAGCAATAGTCTTTCTTCAGTGTGTGTGATTTGGAGTAAAGCAATCTGAACAAAGTAATAGGTATATATTAATATATATGAATTTGATGAAAGAGGAGAGGAAATTATGTATTCAAAAGCAAAAAAATAATTTAAGATAGATAACTGTATATAGTATAATAGTAATCAAAGATCAAAATTTAAAGTCAAGTAATCAACCAAAATACCAAATATAGATAGCCTTAAGTCTTTAACTAATCTTCAAACTTCAAAGTTTAAACAATCCACAATATCCAAAAGGTCCAAAACTAATTAATTATCATATTCATCTAAAAGATCTGCATTTGGCAGATTTTCTTGTCGTGGCTCTTCGACACCATCATAGTCATCTACGACATTCTCGTTGTCATTCACATCATCTTCCTCTTCTTCCTCGTCTTCATCTGGTTCAGAGTCATCCTGAACATTTGCCATCCTTGAGCTACCTCTCCCTCTACCATGTCCACGGCGTGAATATGTCACATTGACTCTAGAGGTTGATGCTTGAGTTCTCCTTGGTCGGATGGGGGCTTCAATCGATGCCCCCATTGCTCTACCAACATCATCCCATGTGAGATCATCATTGGGATGGACTAAATCTTTCACTGGCTAGGTAACCATCCACTCACTAGACCAATCCAGCTCATCAAGAATTAGTGGATCATATTTTTTGTTTTTGCCTTCCAGCTCACGTCTTTGTTGAAACCTTTCTTGGAGGCGGCTATTGTATTGAACATAGACTAGATCATTCAAACGAGAATGTTCCAGTCTATTCCTCTTCTTGGTATGAATCTGAATTCATAAACAAGAGAGAACAAAAAAGTCATTTTTCAATAAAAGACATAACAAAAGTAAAAGAAAAAAAAGTCTAAAAAATAAATTAAATGTAAATGTAATCATGTAAGTTAATACTTACAAACTCAAATGTGCTCCAGTTGTGCTCGCAACTAGAAGAAGAGCAACAGAGGCCTAATATGCGTCGTGCAAGCTTTGAAAGCTCAAAAGCACGACCTCCATTTGTACTCCACCAAGTAACTATTAAAATATAATAAAAAAACTGAATTAATAGTAATACATCATAGACATAGTAGCATACAAAGTAGGTACAAACTAAAAATACTAAGTTACTAGGATTTATGGTTGTCCGTTGTCTAATCGCCATATCCCTCCCAAAAGAACCCTTTGAAAATCTATAATCATCAATTTGCAAAGTTATCTTGTCTTGTATAGCAGGGTCATCCACCAGTCTGGTCATGACATCAATCAATGAGATGTGTAGATTGACAATCAGTTCGCCATCTTCACTTTCCTTGAACATAAAAAATTTTCCGGGATTAAGAAATAGTGTGGCTCCATACAATGGACGTTCTATCTGACACTCCCAACGCCTGTCAATGATATTTATAATTTTCTTCCACAGCCGTTCTTTATGTGCTAAATGTTCACAGATTTTCTTTTTTGCCTCTTCCATAGCAACATAAACCTCAGTCATAGCAGGCCTCTCATCACCATCAACAATCCTCAAAACAACAATAAGTGGCTTCGATGCTCTAATAAAATCTTCCACAGTGTTCCAAAATGGTACAACAAACACCGTTTCTTCCACTTTCTTTCCAACCTCTGTCTTTGACAAATTGGAACCCTTCCACTCATCAGAAATAAACAAATGCTTTAATGCATCCTTATGCTTAACCAAACTCTGACATGTCAAACAAGCAGTTGCAAATCTAGTAATTGTAGCTCTCACAAGATCCTTTTGTCCAGTTCTTTTCCTCATTGCATCAAGAAGACGTGTGTGCCTGTAGATGAAGGTGGTTATTTTTTTTTGCCTTACCTATCACATTCTTAAAGTCTTTCAGACCACCTATATCCTCCAACATCAGGTCTAAACAATGGGCTGCACAAGGAGTCCAATATAGCTTTCTTCTATTTTCCATAAGCATTTTACCAGCCAACTTATAGTTTGAAGCATTGTCAGTCACAACTTGAATGACATAATCCTCACCAATCTCATCAATTTTGCTATCAAGCAATTCAAATAGCATTTGTGCACTTTGAACCATACCAGATGCATCAACAGATCCCATGAAATAAGTCCCCTTTAGACGGTTAACGAAAAAATTAATTAAGTGCCTTCCCCGTTTATCCGTCCATCCATCAGACATAAGAGTGCACCTATACTGCTTCCAATACTCTTCATATTTTTTCTTCATCTCTGCAGTTTCATTCACAACATTTCTTAACAATGGCACTCTCACTTGATGATATGAATGTGGAATATATCCAGAACCATATTGTGCAATAGACTCGCACATCACCTCAAAGGTCCTTGCCTTAATAGCATTGAATGGGATACCTTGTTGATACATCCACTTAGCAATGTGATAATCAACTCTGGCTTTTTGTTCTGGTGTCCTAAAACGGTTCTCTATAGTAGTTTGAGTAGAACTACTATTATGCCTCTCATTGACTACTTGCTCAGGAGTCCGTCTAACATGAGTATCCATGGGACCCCTTACTTGAGGCTGAGTAACCTTTCTTTTCTTAGCAATTGTCCCAGAGCTAGGAGCCACCCTAGCAGCTGTAGGAGTCTGGGATTGTCCTTCGAATGTATCTTTTGATTGTATTTGCCCTCCAACTTCTACAGCATCATCATCACCATCATCATCATCCAATACTTCTGTAATTTGTTTCTTCTTTTTTTTATTTAGAGCTTCCCTCATCACTTGAGAAATAGAATCATTCGTCTTGGTACACTTAATAACGTCTCCATATCCACCCCCACTACTAATTGGTGTAGAACCATCCATTAGTTGAGTGAAAGACACTAGTAGACTACAAAGGTAACAAAACAAAAAAAAAAAAAACAATTAAACTGGTTTTTAGCATATTAACATTAAGCTGAACTAGGATGGGAAACAGTCAAAACACAAAAGTTAAGTACTGGTTTTTAGTAGATTAACATTAATGGATGGAGGGGGAAAAAAAAACTGAAATTATGGAGTTGAATATGTGCTTGTTCTTTGTTGTGTGTGTGACACGTGAGTCTGTGGATCGAGGGTGAGTGAAATCGGTGAATAGTGATGGACTACTTGGTTGTAATAACTATTAAATCCCTCCCCCCCTTGTCTCTCGACTCTCTCCCTGTCTCTGTGTGTGTAAGTGTAACTGTGTATGTGTGGGCCTGTGGCTGTGTGCCTGTGTGCAAGGTAAGAAGAAGAAAAAATAAAAAACAAACACCGTCTCTGTGACTGTGCAACCCTGCAACTACAAGGCAAGAAAAAGGCAAAAAAAAAAAAACAAAAAACAGAGATAGTTCAGCTGTAATAAATTCCTCCCCCCTTCTGTCTCTCGACTCTCTCCCTGTCTCTGTGTGTGACATTGTGTGTATGTGTGCACTGTGCGGGGCAAGAAGAAGGAAAAAAATGCAAGGTAAGAAGTCCCAAGGTCCAGGATCGTAAGCAAGCTAGTTGCAAGGCAAGAAGAAGAAAAAGAAAAAAAAAAAAACCGAGAGGACTATGGTTACAAGACTGATGGAATAAATCCCTCCCCCTCTGTCTCTCGACTATGTCCCCTGTCTCTGTGATCGTACAAGCAAAGAAGAAAAAGAAAAAGAAAATAAAAACCAAGAGGAGTCGAGGACTACTAATCAAATAAATCCCCCTCGTCTCTCGACTCTCTCCCTGTCTCTCGTGTGTGTAAATGTGGTCATGTGCAAGGCAAGAGCAAAAATAAAAATAAAAATGATACAACTGCGTAATCATCTTGAGGCGGAGGAGAAGAATGAAGAAGAAGAAGTTAAGAAGAAGAAGAAGAGGTCTGCCTGGGAGAAGGAAGCAAGGCAAGAGAAAAAATAATTAAAAAAACGATACTACTGGCTGTAATCGCTACCGGAGGCTGGGAGGAGAAGAGCTGAAGAAGAAGAAGTTAAGAAGAAGAAGACGAGGTCTGCCTGGGAGGAGGAAGAAGATCCAAATTAAAAAAAAAAATAAAATTTACTTACTTGGAGAGTTGGAGTCCTGGAGATTGCCGGAGAACTGGAGAAGTTCGAACTTGTTCGAAGGTCGCGAGACTCGAGAGTTGCGGAAGCGAGGAAGTTACCGTCTCTGAGTCACGATCCCTCTCCTCTCGATTTTCCCTTTGCGATTTCTATTTCCCCCATTAGGGTATAAGTTATTATGTTTAATATTTTTAAGTTTTATCATAATGTGTATTGCAGGTGTAACTTTTCAAGTTACACCTCCAATACACATTAACGAAAAAGCATCTAAGTTATTAAATCATTTAAAATATATATATATATATATATATATAAACCTGACTTTTATACATTAAATGTTCAAATATCAGTCGACATACCCATATATTGTGGTATGGCGTCCATGGCGACGCCATGGAAGCCATATCGCTCGATATTTATACATATACCATGGTGGATCTCGATATGCCCTTTCCCCCAACGCCAGGACGCCATGACAACTATGTTTTACATATAAAATCAAAGATAATTAGATGCATAGTAAAGTGGAATTTAATAACCAAATATGGAATAATATGGAATTATTGATATTGTCACATGGTGGTGTTGGATGGGGTAATGATTATGAAAATTCCTTTTTTAAGTGTGAAAATTTTCCTTCTCTTGCCTTTTAATTCCCTTTACAACCAACCGGAGCCTAATATATTTTATCCGAAAAACCCAAAAAAACTATAGTTGGGCTTCTCCCTTCGCTTGTTCTCTCTTCACTTCACAGCCGGAGAGCCCTAGCTTTTCTTTCTCCCGGGGCGGCGACGCACACTGACAGTGACCTCTCTTTCTAACCGATCTTAGTTTGACTGATTTTTCTGTACAGAAAATATGGCAACCCTAGTTTCTATGGCGGACATCGAAGCGAAAGCTATGCGTCTTGAAATTGATCTCTCCACTGTGGATTTAGAAGCTATAAAGCTGCCTCATGGCGAAGATTTTGGTATAAAGAGGTAAATAACTTTGGTCCTTACCCTAGCTATAGAGTTTTTGTTTTGAACTTTTTTTATTTGAGTAATTGTATGCTTTCCTCTTTTTCTCTCTGTAGTGATGATGATGAAGATATTCTCAATGAGGATACCCAAGAATTCGAAACTGGTTTTGGGAATATTATTGTAGTTGATAATCTCCCGGTTGTTCCACCGGAGAAATTCGAGAAGCTTGAAGGAGTTGTCCGGAAAATATACAGTCAAATTGGTGTTATTAAGGATGATGGGCTTTGGATGCCTCTCAATCCCGATACCAACAAGACATTAGGTTACTGCTTTATTGAGTTCAATACTCCTCAGGTATTAAAAAGTTTTCATTTTCTTCGGGATTCTGCATTTAAATATTTGAGAAGCTTGTAGATTAGTGAACTAAGCTAACTGTGAATTTGAAAGAAAAAAAACCAGTTTTTCATGGATTTACGGATAAGATCCTGTTCATGATGTACATGGGTGGTTTTCTTCCTCCGGAAGTTGAATAAATAATGTATCATGCATCACTTCTTACTTGGCTATTAATCTGCATGTGCAATCCCAGAGAAATCATTTTTTGTGATTGTTGTACCTACCGTTTTACACCCCCTCCCCCCCTCCCCCCCCCCAAAAAAAAAAAAATAAAAAAAATAAAAAAAATTTATGATATGGACCTAGATGAATTCAATGATCACTTACTCTTATTGATTGAAAAGCAGATTTTATATTGACATGTTAAAAACTTAAAAACAGAAAAACAAATTTCTTTTTGGAGTCATGTATTTAGGCATCAAGGATACTGTTATTGCCCGAATTGGGGCAACAGGATGTCCAGCAGTCCTTGGACTTGACTTGGGACTAGGGGTCAAAATGGTTAACCATATGCTGATGTATGATTTCAAGTGGTAACAGGGTGCTTTTTGGTTGATAGTGCTTGGGTAGAATTATTAGGGTAGTCTGCCGTAGTTGTTTTATTCACCCCTATTCCCAACAAAGAAAATATGTGATTGTAATGCACATACTGAAATCCTGTTGATCTCTTTGATGAACATTTATTGGATACTCTGTGGAGGAGAGTTTTATTTCTGTGTGCATGTTTAATACATCAACGGTATCCATCTTTTTATTGCTGTTGCAGGAGGCTGAGCTTGCCAAGGAGAAGACACATGGATACAAGTTGGACAAGGCACACATATTTGCTGTGAACTTGTTTGATGACTTTGACAGGTTTATGAAAGTTCCAGATGAATGGGCTCCTCCTGAGATAAAACCATATGCACCCGGGGTAACCCTTTAATCTTCTGTTTCTTAATTTCATCCCCGTCATGTTTATGCTTATTATGTTCCATGCCCAAATTTTCAGCAAGCATATTTCCATTAAGATTTGAAATTGAGATTGATTCTGAGCGACTCAACTTTGTATTAAGCTTGATAGTAATACAAAGTGTATACTTTTTTATTGATGTCTCTCTGCCCACCTCTCCCTTGTAAAAGAGAAGCAGAAAACATAGTTTAGGACTTGAGAAGGAATTTTCTGATTTACATTCCTGTGAATGTGCCCAACTACATGTACATGATTATTATGAATAATGTAAACAATGTCTTTGGGCATGCTCTGTTATTCTATCTGAAAACTTCATTATCTCTCTCTCTTTTTGTTTACCCCCCCTTTTTTTTTTTTAAATGGAGAGTGAATATTTACTATATTATGTTCTTGGTGCAGGAAAATCTTCAACAATGGCTTACAGATGAAAAAGCCCGAGATCAGTTCGTAATTCGTGCCGGATCAGACACTGAGGTGTTATGGAATGATCCCAGACAACTAAAGCCAGAACTTGTTTACCGTCGGGGTGTAAGTTATTTTCCTAACAAAATTCTTGTTCTCACCAAATAGAACTTCAGTAGTGTGGAGGTACTTAATATGTCTGGGAAGATTGCCTACTTTTAGATTTTGGAGACGTTTTACATAATTTTGTCTTGTTGTGTATTTTCTGCCTGTAAAAAAACATTAAAACCCATTAAAACCTATCCGATGCACAATCTGCTGGGGTTTTTTTTGGCCAAGTTCAACTATAGTTGATTACCTTATCTTAATAGACAACCCATTCAAACTCATTCATGGTTCTAACCCTGCCATCCTTTATGCGTAGCAACAGAGGTGTGGGGTTGTTACTGCCGGAAGCAACAAGTTATCCCCCGCTACAATGTGATGGAGGGGTAGGTAGGATGAACTCTAGAACTGATGCAGATTCATCACTGAAATTGGTTTGTTTTGTTAGGAGTAAGTCTAGGGTTGGGTTATATACATATTGGGCCTTTGATCCCATGGTTCTCCAATGTAATAGGTTACTTTTATGGACCTAAAGTATGGGTAATAGGGTTGCATACGGGATTAGTTGGTTTAGTCCATACTCAGTTTTATTTTGGTGTTTTGTTCATAAATTGAACCGGTTGAACCAATGGTTCAATTTAAGTGATTTTAGTAGTTTTCTTTTAAGTGCTTGGTGGGGCTGGATTAGGATTCTGTTTTGAGTCTATTTTAGTTTCCTAATCAGTTTAAGTTACCTAATAGGTTAAGGATTGGTTAGGTCTTTCCTTTTTAGTGTAGGAGTCTATTTTTGAATATTTTATATAAGGTTGTAAGGGGGGGCAAGTATTGGACACGGATTTTGATATTAATGAAAAACTTTTGCTGCTCTTCTTCTCCAATGAAGATTTTTGTCTTGTGTCTGATCAAGGCTGGTGGGATTGGTGTTTGATCCAATTGACACCTTGCGGTGGGAAGCCCGGGTGGTTCGTTGGTGGGATTAGTGTTTGATCCAATCGATACCGTGCGGTGTGAAGCCTGTGTTGTTCTTTTGAAGCTCTCCCTCAAGTTCTAGTTAAAGATTCAACTTTTATTCAAGTTTCTCAATCAAACAAGCTACTGCCAAGGGAATTCTGCAACAACAATGAGTTTGATTCATCCCAACTCTAACCTTTCTTCTCCTAAGCCTCTAAACCAAAAAACCCTAACTTTTCCCCTTTTTGTTTTCACTTTTCTCAATACTTAATTTCTGCCCAGACCAAACCAGCCAGCAAAATCCCTCCTTTTTGGATCGAACTCTCCTCTCACCATAAGGGAAACTCGATCCAAACCCTAGCCCAAACTGACCATCCTAAACCCTAGAATCCCACTATATTTCTATTTTCAATAATCCAGAAGCCTAACCCTAACCTGCTGCCCATTCAAGTTTTCACACTTTCAACCATCAGAACATCTCAGGACCTTCATTGTTATACTCCTCTACCTCAACTTGACATAACCCATACATCAACCTAACCCTAATTTCACCAAAAACCTAATTTTTTACCTAGCCGATTCACCTGTTCATAACATATCCTGGTTGATTGACTCCTAGTTGGTCCTCTACCAATCTAGGACTACATTAAGAACCCTCCCAGACAGGATCCCAAGACAAAACTCCACTCAGGTAGAAACCCTAATATTAACTGAAAACTCAAACATCTCAAAATAACACCAAACTCTAAGAAACAATAGCCAATAGGAAGGGTGAGAACCCTTCAAAAGATGGGAATGATCCGATGAGTGGTTTCGAGGCAATTTAGAAAACAATGTTCTTACGGTTTTAGATCTTAGAAACAGTAAAACTGAAATTAAATTCAATCCGACCAACGGAATGGTTTGACATTTGGATCAAACTTAGGAGTTGAAATCAAAGCCCTAAGATATTAAAACAATCCATATGCTGGATTAAAATTAATTTGAAAACCTCAATCCTGAAATAGAGAAAACTGAGGAAAAGAGATTTTTAAGTATCAACCAAACAACTGATCAGAACCAGTCCAAACCCAAGTCGAGCTGACCTCTTGGGATGACCTTTAAACCCCATAGTTTGAGAAAATAAATTATAGAATCAGGAGTTATCAGCAGGTTACTATATACTGAAATAGGGCAAGAAAACAGAGCATCTGGAGGTTTGATAAAACTGAAATTAGCTCTGATTTGATCCTACCTGATATGAGGAAAATCGAATATGTAGTCAGAGAACAATCAATCCTCTTGAAAGGTGAGATCAAACACCAACAGCAACCATAGATTAAAATCAGGATTCAATCACAAACGGAAACTGGCGGTACAACAGAGAAAGGGGAAGAGAAAACCTATCTCAGGCTGAAGGGAATCTCACCCACTATCGCCATAGTTGTCATGGTGCCGCCATGGCGTCATATCGCTAAAATAATATACATATCGACCAACGATATGGTATATGTTAGCATATCGACCGATATGGCCTCCATTCACCGACATGGACGCCATACCATGATATATGGCCATTTCGGCCGATATTATTGATCAAGTGTAAAGACTTTAATTTTTTATAATTATTATTTTTTTTAACCTTTTAAAAGATGATGCTTTTATCTTAATGTGTATTGGAGGTGTAACTTGAAAAGTTAAACCTGCAATACACATTAACAAAAAAAAACAAAAAACAATTGACTAATAATGCCTATACCCTAAATCCCTAATAGAAAATTAGAAATCGAAAAGACTCAGTCTCAATAGAGAAGGAGAGACCGAGAGAGTTGTTAGAAGGAAGAGACGCTACTTCTTCACCTCTTCGAGCTCCGGCAGTTCTCTCCAGAAGTCCAGTGGCCTCCTTCATCGGCTCTGGTAAGTAATTGTTTATTTGGTAGTTCTTCTTCTTCAGTTCTTCACTTTTTCTTCTTATTCTTCTCCTCCCAGTCTTCCAGCAAGCAACTCTATCGTAAACTAAAGTTCTTCTTTCTCACTCACACACACACACAGAGACAGAGCAAGAGAGAGTTGACACTCGACAGAGGGTTTTTTTCTGGTTTCTCCTTTTATCCATCCCCTGTTCTGGTTCACAACAGTTCCCCACGGTTTTTTCTGTCATTCTTTTCTGGTTTCTCCTTTTATCCATCCCCTATTCTTGTTCACAACAGTTCCCCATGGTTGTGAACTATGCTCGATCATTCCTTCTTAAATCTTAAGCCACATGCACTGGGCGACCTCAACCCCAATAGATTAAGCCGTAATACCTCTCTTGCTATGAGTTGGAGCTTTGCAAACAAAGCTGATTTCCTCTCAACCGCTGTTGCTGAAATTAAAAACACAACTAATAACTAACTATTCCTATTTGAACTAGGAGTGAAAATAAGCTACTACTAAGCCTAATCCCTTATGCCTACCTTGTAACCACATTTTAGGCACATTAAAGTGGCTCATTACAATGAAAACACATGGAATCAAAGGCCCAATACATACATAAAGTAAGCCCATTTATGTGATTACCTGCATCATAATGTCTCCCTGCTCGCCCAAAAAATATCGAAGTGATTGTAGCAATGATGCCCTATGATGCTGTCTTTCCTCTGTCTAGTTGTACCGAGGAACCCTCTCACTCTTACTCCTTTCTCCTTCTCGTGCAAGTATTTGGAAGTACACTGCTAGATAATTTTTTTTAATGTTTTTTAAGATCATGCCTTTTATCTACACATAATAGCTTTAAGCAGCTATATGACTGATTATATCTGGCTTTATTGGCAGTATTGGACTGAAAGTTTTGTTCAATGGGCCCCACTTGGGACATACTTGGCTACAGTGCATAGGCAGGGTGCCGCCGTTTGGGGAGGTGCCGCTACCTTTAACCGTCTCATGCGTTATGCTCATCCCCAGGTGACCTACTGTTTATCTTTCCAGTTGCCCACTTGGTGGCTAGCTTGTCTTTCACTTAATAGTATTTCTTCAATGGAATCGAATGCAGGTTAAGCTCATTGATTTCTCTCCTGGGGAGAAATATTTGGTTACATATAGCAGCCATGAACCAAGCAATCCTCGTGATACTCATGTGAGCATTCATTCTTTGGAATCATATTAATTATTTTCATGTAGCTGTACTTCTGGCATGCTAACATGTTTTTTTTTTAAATGTAGAGGGTTGTCTTGAACATCTTTGATGTGAGAACTGGAAAAGTCATGAGAGATTTCAAGGGAAGTGCAGATGAGTTCGCAACTGGTGGCACCGGGGGTGTCTCTGGAGTGTCATGGCCTGTCTTTAGGTGATTTATTTTATACATTTGTATATGTGAACATGGTGAAGCTGAAAATCTCTCCTAGACTCTTATAGATTATTCTTGCAGGTGGGGAGGCGGGAAAGAGGATAAATATTTTGCTAGAATTGGGAAAAATGTGATCTCTGTCTATGAAACAGAGACTTTCACTCTTATTGACAAGAAGTCCTTGAAGATTGAAAATGTAATGGATTTCTGTTGGTCACCCACAGATCCCATATTGGCACTCTTTGTTCCAGAGCTAGGTGGTGGGAACCAACCTGCTAGGGTGAGTAGACAATATCGTTTGAAGAGACATGGTTCTTTTTGTCATGTTGATTTACTTTTCCTCTTTTATTTTCCATTCACAGGTCAGCCTTGTCCAAATTCCTAGCAAGGAAGAACTGAGGCAGAAAAATCTTTTCAGTGTTAGTGATTGCAAAATGTACTGGCAAAGTAATGGGGACTACCTTGCTGTTAAGGTTGACCGATACACTAAAACCAAAAAAAGCACATATACTGGCTTTGAGCTTTTCCGCATAAAGGAAAGGGACATACCCATTGAGGTTTTGGAACTCGAAAATAAGAGTGACAAAATTGTTGCCTTTGCCTGGGAGCCCAAAGGGCATAGGTTTGCTGTTATCCACGGAGACGGCCCCAAGCCTGACATAAGCTTCTACTCTATGCGAAGTGCTCACCACTCAGGACGTGTCTCAAAGCTCACTACTCTTAAAGGCAAACAGGCTAATGCTCTTTACTGGTCTCCTGCTGGACGCTTCATTATCCTTGCAGGGTTGAAAGGTTTCAATGGACAGTTGGAATTCTATAATGTTGACGAGCTTGAGACAATGGCAACAGGAGAGCATTTCATGGCAACTGACATAGAATGGGATCCAACGGGAAGGTATTACAGGGGCTCCTCGTTGTTTTCTATACTTGGAAGTATTACAAATCTCAACCTTGCAATGATTTTTTCTTAATAAAATATTAATTTATTTCCTGAAATTTGAAAGAAACTGATCATATCTAAAGTCTCAGGAATGATGTATTTCATTTACTTTCACCACATTGTTTTGCATTGTTTTTGAAAGTTGAGACAAACTGATCATATTTTGCTAGTCTCTTAATTTGAAGTTTACAGGAATATTCTGTTCCATTTCATTCTTTTTTCCCCTGTCATAATCGTTAACTCTCTTTTGCTTACCGTAGATATGTTGCAACATCTGTTACTTCAGTTCATGAAATGGAGAATGGGTTTAATATTTGGTCCTTCAATGGAAAGCTGCTATATCGGATTTCGAAGGACCATTTCTATCAGGTAGAGTAATGAATATCAGAGTTAAATATCTTTCAAGACTTCATGTGTATATTCTGTTTATTATATGCCTTGCCTACAAATTTGGTATTGTGAGTACATGTGTGGCTATTGTATGAAGTTGTCAGCATATTGTTGATATAATCCATGTTACAGGTTAATTTCAACGACCCCCCCCCCCCCACCCCCACCCTCCTCTTCCTGTGTCCAACTGCTAAATTTATAATTGTGACATTTCTACTTTCTGCATTCTAGTTATTAATTTCTTTTTTTCCCCCCTTTGTTGTTTAGTTTTTGTGGCGCCCAAGGCCGCCATCCTTCTTAAGTCCAGAGAAAGAGGAAGAGATAGCAAAGAACCTGAAGAAGTACAGCAAGAAGTACGAAGCAGAGGACCAGGATGTCTCATTGCTCTTGAGTGAACAAGATCGGGAAAAACGAAAGATGCTTCAAGAGGAATGGGATCGTTGGGTCCAGGAATGGAAGAAGTTCCATGAAGAAGAGGAGGAGATACGACAGTTATTGAGGGATGGGGAAGCAAGTGATGAGGAAGAAGAGTATGAGGCGAAAGAAGTTGAAGTAGAAGAAGTGTTGGATGTAACGGAGGAAGTGGTCTCGTATGATTTTGAGCAGAATGCGAATTATATGAGTTAAGACTGGTAGCTTGGTGTTCTTCAGTTCTTAACAGCAGCACCAATTTTTGAGTTACTCATTTTTGTTTATGGTTAGTTAAACGCTTTTAAGTAGGATGGTTTAGAAGTTGATTTCTTTATTTTAATGTGGATTTCCTAATTTTGTCCTACTGAATTCTTCCTAGGTTCGTCGATATATCATTTAGTGAACATTGTAATTGGCCTATATTCACTTTAAATTGTTGAAGGGATATATGGTTCCTTTGAACCCTATGCAGGTCCTTCATTTGCATCATATCATTTTTTGAAAAGGCGGATTTGCTTGTTTGTTGAATGGAGTGATTTATTTTTTATTTTGATGAAGAAAATGGAGTATTGGGTTGATTGCAGTCCAGTCCGATTTACAAAATAAAGGGGAGAAAGAACCATGGAAAGGCGGAATGATCGCTGTCTCATGGAAAGGCGGAAATCCCTTTGGGTGCTGCAGTCATTTGTAGGGCCCTGTTTCTAGGTGTAGGAGCCGTGCGCAGCACACAACCAGGTAGTGTTTGCTTTCCCATAAAAAAAAAAAATTAGAGTAAGCCATTCTACAATTAGAAAGAGTTGTTGCCGAAGAGCAAGGTTGGTGGGTGACTAATGCAGCTGAGGCGCTGAGCTTCTTGTTTGATTGGTCTGTAGGTATGGGGATGCTTGGCGTAGGTCAGTGCGGCAATGCGAGGTGGAGATGTCGACATGTGGTAGCTTGGACATCCAACGGTTAAAGCTCAACATAGTCAATGAACTTGGACCATTGGATGTCGGAGTTGCCACATGTCGGCATCTCCACCTAGCATGGCCGAGCTCTAGGGAATTGGAGAGGATAATTTTCCTACCCGTCCTGGTAATCCATTGTAATCCTCCTGTTTTTTTTTTCAAGAGATTTACTACTTAAAACTGTATGTGATAATGATCCATTCTTTTATTTTGTCCTCCCGAGCCACTTGTAGAGCCGCTAAGTCACCACAAAGCTTCCATCTTTAATGTTGATTCGCACATTTTCGATCCAATGCTTATTAGTAGAGCGTTGTTGAAAATAAATGTGGTGAGAACTTAGGCCTGATTTGGTATAATTTCTATTTCAATTTTAGGTTGATTTTCATGAAATAGTCAATAAATAGGTTTGGTCAAGAAATTGAAATTGTTTGATTGCATTAATCTGAAAAATTTCAAGAATAAGAAGTCTATTTGGTAGTTCAATTTTTCAGAATAGATTCTTTATATTTCTTTAGGAGAGGATGGTGATGGTGGCAATGGGAGAAGGGGTGGGGGTAGGGGGGAGCGGGGCGGGGGTGATGGTGATGGTGGTGGTGGTGAGACCATAGTTAATTAAATGGGAACAACAAAAAAACTTTGTTTGAAACGTAACATTTAAAACCGCTTAAAAATTAAACAGGACGACAAAAAAACAAACAAACAGTCCCTATGAGTGCAAAAACCAGAGATGTTGCTTGAGAGAAAAAGGAACATGAATCATCTGCACATGTACGTGCAGGTCAACGTACATCTCAGAGCTAATCAAATGTTTATTTTATTTTCATAATTATCCCTCCACCCCTTGTAAGTGGCAAAAATTGGACAAATGGTTGCCTCTCACATGTACGTGCACCCGTGCAGATGAGCAAAACTCCAAAAGAAGAGTAATGCTATAGCTAGAATGGATTATCTACACATACCAACAGGTGAAAGTACATCTCAAAGTCAATCACATTTTAATTTTGTTTCCATAAAAACTCCTCCTCCCTTTGTAAATGGCAAAAATAAGACAGATAGTTGGCTCTCACATGTACGTTCACCTGTTGATACGTGCAGAGGAACCGAACTCAGCTAGAGCGAACCGAGCTACCAACAGTCGGATCTCTCTCACTCTGTGCGTGTGTATTCCACTATCCCTACACGGACACACACACCACCATAAATTGCCTTGCTTATTCTACATCCATGTGTCACGAAATCGGCAGTTAGGTAACAGACCACTAAGACCACTACGAAAAGGTAATGATGAGAGTATGATGATAAAATAGTGGGGTTTGTTGCATTTTGATTTTTAGGATTCTTAAAATCAGGGTCCCACGTATAACCTGACACCACCATTTCTTCATTAATGCTGATATGATCTTACTCTTTATTGGTTGCAGTGGGCCCACTGAACGAGGAATAGTAATTTCCACTAACTACCAACTTTCATTATCTGGATCATTCTTATTCTCAAAGCCCATACAGGTGGCTATGGACCCTCTTCAGGCCCATAGCCCATTTGGAGAACATGTAGGTTAGGTACAGAATGACCTGTACTCTCTCTCTCTCTCTCTGAGTGTGTTAGTCTTCATTTCTGCGTGCCGTGCTGTATACCCTTGTAACCTGTCTCTCAACCTATAGCCCATGGACCAGGGGTTTTTGAAAACTTTTACCACATGTGTTTGATGCCCTCTTGTTATTGAAGCAACTTGATTTTTTTTTTTGGATTATTTAGGGATTTTTTATGTGCAATAACCATCATTGAACAATATAAGGAAAGAGTGAAAAGTCTCTTTGCCAATCAACCCAGATATGAACATCATTGTATAATCACAAATTTTCTAGCATACATATATATGAACATTTGAACCGGGTTGGATGTCATCCAATCTGGTTTAGACTGGTATAGAATAGCTAAGACTCCAAAACTCAAATGGGGGTAATGTAGAACCACGGAAAATCCCACTTCGCCTGGAGATGTGCCATGGAATACGTATATATGCAATGGCTTCCCTAGAATTGGCTTCCCAATGGTTTGATACCTGGGTTGGTTCTATTATGATGACTTTTGTCCCAGGTAGAAACTTAGATTGTGGCTCCCATACCAATGCTTATGAGACACGTGGAAGCTGCCTCTTTCTCTCTCCTCAAACTTACAAATGCACTCACCATTAACATCTCAGGTCTTACCCATAGAAAAGGTTCCAATGCTGTGGAGTCAGCCCTGTTTTTGAGTGGCAAGGAGCCATCCTCTTACCAACACTAAGTGCATATGAGACTATGGACATTCACTTTGAATGTTGAGTTTTTTTTTAGCTTCCAAAGCAAGACAATATCAAATACAGCTTCCATTACCTTTGCTTCTTCCCCAAAGCACCTAACCTTGACACTTAATTGTAACCCCAAATATGTTAAAAGTTTGATAAAAAGAAGGAAAAAAAAAAAAGCCCAAGCAAAACAAGCACTCTATACAACCAATCACCATGTCATTCCCTTGCCACTGTTAAAGCTTCCTAATGCTTCTTACACAAGAAAGAGTTTTAATGGAAGCTAAAAGTTGGCAATTCCTCCAACCGTCCTTTATCTGGGCCTTAATCATTATACATTTCCCCTACATATTAGCTTCTCAGTTCACATTGTTGACAATAACCCATCAACCACAGAACCAGGATTTCCTGCATGAATTCAAGTCAGATCCAGTATCTTTCTGATTCAGCAGGGGCAATGGCTACTCCTGTTCCTGCTAATAAGATACTCATTGCCCTTCCCCTTGATGCAGAAGTTAGCAAAGCTCTTCTCTTATGGGCAATTGGACTTGTTGTTCGTCCAAAAGACAGCGTTGTCGCCGTTCATATCCTTGGTTAGTAATTATACTATTTAGACAGTGAAATCCAAACTTCTGACCACTAACTGAAAATATTGTCTCAGTTTGGTATGCTTTGAATGGGTCTCATAATCTTGTTGAAGCAATGGTTTTTGTCAATGAAAATGACAGTTCATAACGGTTATTTTGGTTTGTTCTCTGTTTCTTCATATAAATTTGAGATGAATAACTAATCTTAGGGAGTTTGGTCACAAATCTTTCATGACTAACAGTGGGCAAGATGTCAAAGAAGCGACACACCCGATTGCGTCGAGCAAAGGCCTTTGTTATATCTATGCTTGGAGAATTCACTGAGATTTGCCAATTTAAGCAGGTACTTTAAAAGTCCAAAATGTGACAAATGAACCTGTTTTGAGATCATTGAACTTAATGTCTCCTTGATCTTCTGTTCTCAGGTGCATCTGGAAGCAAGAGTAGGGTATAGTTCTAGTATTGGGAAAGGTTTAATTGAGGAAGCCAAATCCATTGGAGCTGACTTTCTTCTTGTTGGTGGCTCCCGGAACCAATTACAGAGGTTCTAAGAATGCCTTTATCTCTGATACTATTTGTTCACTAGTTGAATCTTTTTATAACTGATTTTTCTATGAAACAGGGGCTCACGTAAAGTAATGAAGTACTGCTTTGAGCATGCTCCAGAAGGTTGTTCAGTAGTTTCAATTGGGAGGCGTGGACAAACCCATCAAGATTCAGATTCAGATTCAGGGTCTATCCCCTCTGAAGGTTGGTTTAACAAAATTGCCTTGTGGAAAAATTCGTTTAACAAATTCCATATATATGTTCTAAACAGTAACTTATAGCAGGATCCCAAGGTTCAAGATCAAGTTTGAGCTCACATGGATTGAACAAAGATATTCATGTCAGCAAGAGTAAACCCCCCCTTTGGAAGCTCTTTCGTTTCAAGGTGAAGAGAGTGAACTATTCGAACAAGACTAAGTATCAAGGGAATCATCATTCCTCAAAGGAAACCAGTTGGGGAAAGGCTTCCCCTACAGCTGTTCTTGATGGACCTGAAGAAGGATTGCAAGTCACGGAAGATTCCTTTAGTATTGGGGACTCTAGCCTCACTGAGTCCCCTCCTTTGTCAACTAGGTCTCGAGATTGCAGGCGCCGGCGCCACTCTTACATAAGGAGGTCCCTATCGACAATCAAACTCTTATTTCCATTCTTCCATTCCTCATTGGATGGAATAGAAAGGGAGCTTGATGGTTTATCTGACAAAGAGAAAAAGCCTTCATGGAGGTGTTTCAGCTATGAAGAGATTTCAAATGCAACAAATAATTTCCACCCAGGTAAAAGAAGGCCTTGATGCAGATACTTTCATACAGGGTTCTCTCTTTAGAACTCAGCTAATGATTAACAGTCCTTAACACATAAAATTTGGTGGACAGATAATATGGTTGGTAAAGGAGGGTTTGCCGAAGTGTATAGAGGTGATCTCTCTGATGGGAGAACAATAGCTGTGAAGAGATTAGCAAAGGACAGAAGGAATGAAGACAAGGAGGAAGAGTTCCTCATTGAATTGGGTATTATAGGCCATGTCTGCCATCCTAATACAGCATCTTTGATAGGCTGCTGCATTGAAAATGGTCTCCATCTAATCTTCAACTTCTCTCCAAATGGAACTCTTGATGAAGCATTGCATGGTGAAATAATATAGGCCTTAAACCCATTTCCCTTTGTCAATTCTAGTTCTAGAGGTGTTCTATATATTTATAATACTTATCTTTCATGAACCCTTCTCAGGTAGCACCTCCAAGTCACTAGAATGGTCAGTCAGATACAAGATTGCAATAGGAGTTGCAAGGGGTTTGCACTATCTTCACAAATGCTGTAAGCGCCGAATAATTCATCGAGACATAAAAGCCTTAAATGTTCTTCTTGGGCCAGACTTTGAACCACAGGTGAAGCAACTAACAATATTTCTTCTAGGAGTTTTTTGGACCAATCTACTTCTTGAGATGTATGAATTTACTCTGTTCCAAATCTCCACAGATTGCTGACTTTGGGCTTGCAAAATGGCTTCCTACACAATGGACTCATCACTCTGTTGTTCCAATAGAGGGTACATTTGGATACTTAGCGCCGGAATACTTCATGCATGGAATTGTAGATGAGAAAACTGATGTTTATGCATTTGGAATTCTCCTTTTGGAGATCATAACTGGCCGGAGACCTGTGGACTCATCAAGGCAAAGTCTTCTCCTTTGGGTAAGTAGATAGACATCCACATTTGTTAACCTTAACATCTATACTTATGCAAGTTCTAGCTAAACTGGTTACTAAACTTAAAAAATGGTTGTATACAGGCAAAACCACTTATGGAATCTGCGGACATTGCTGAACTAGCTGATCCAAAACTCAAGGGAAAATATGAAATTGATGAAATGGATAGATTAGTACTGACTGCTTCCTATTGTGTAAGACAGTCCTCAATATGGCGTCCATCGATGACTGAGGTACATACATTATCTTCTCAACTTCCATTAAATACATATTTGAGCTTAAAAAAATATATATATATATTCTCAAGTTTAACTGATCAATTTGTCCTATAGGTGTTGCAAATTCTAATCAATGAGCACAATTCTGAGGTTGCAAGGAGTTGGACAATACAAGGTTATGCAGTGGATGATACAGAGGATTACAGTGAAGAAATTGACTGCTGGTCTCACTCTAGTGAAATTTATCTACATGAATAGTCAATTTAGAGATTGAATCCGTTTTAAATTTTATAAAAGAAGTGATTTTTCCATTAAATGAGTTAGTTCATATCTAATTAATGAGCTTTTTCTTTCTTGTTTTTTTGGGAGTGGGGTTGGCTGGCTAGAGGTCAATTGGAGGTTACAACCATTTTCCTTTCCCACTGCTTGTAATTAATGTATTGGGTTCTCTAATATATGATGAGTTCTGGGGCATTCCAACAATGAAAATCCTTCTAAATATTTTCCCCTTGAATCAGTTCTGTCAGCCAACTGAGATGAATAATCTAACTCTATTAAAAGCAAAATTGATCTAACTTCATTGAAAATCGTCTACAACAACATAACCTTACCACAAATAAATGGATGCTTGCTCTCCAATCAGTTCTATTTGATTGAAAATTCTCTCTCGAACTTTTTTTCTTTTGAGAACCTAAACGGGAGAATTTTATTTCATGAATCATTTCAGTTACCCTCCTATCCTTTTCATGGAGGGTACAATTAGGAGGGAAGCTTGATTGCTTCTCAGTCAGGCGATGGTGTTTGTAATGGCGGAAATGGATAGACAGCGCTGCTCACCCTCGAACTTCTGATTCTGTTTCATGTTTGTGGTCACTATGATATAGGTTTCCTAATCCATCTTATGTGTTTCAACTTAATTTTGCAAGAATTGTAGCGGGAATTGGTTGCTTCGTATGAGAATTGGCAGGGATCGATTCGGATTTTGCAGTTCCAAATCGTAATATTCACCCTGAGATTCCCCCAAGTTCTGCCTTTTTAGATTCTTGGATTAATCGGATCGAAATCGGACTGAATCCGGACAATTCAGATCTGATTTGAATTGGAATCGGTCCCTCACCTACTATTTGTAAGCCCTAGATGTAACCCTGCAAAAAAAAGAGTTCCAATAACGAATAGGTTGAACGGTTGAGATGCAAAGAAGGAGATACATCTTTTTTGTTTGGTACAAGAAGGAGATACATCATATCTGTATTCCATCTTAAACATAAATCAAATTATATAAAGAGTAAATTACATGCCCTGCTCCAGTATTTTGAAACAATATCAAACCACCTCCCCTAGTTTTACTATTTCAAAAAACCCTCACATGGCTCACGGTGTTAGTAAACTGTTAGTTTTGTAAGTAAAAAGACCATTTTACCCTTTTTCCAATCAATGACTTAATTCAATTACCATTTTACCCTTTTTACATTTTCTCCTCCAAACCAAGAATCCCTAAATCGATTTAAGGTTTTGCTGCACACCACCTTCGGCAAAAGTTGCAGAAGACCAAACCATCGCCGGCGGACATCTCCTAGCCCAACCACCCTCCGGTGAAGGTTAGTCTCTCCACCGCTGTGTACTCACCCCTTTCATGGTTTATCAACTTTTCTGCATTGATGCACTCCATGGTTCCGTTAAGCATTTTACTCTCTCTCTCCCTCCCTGTCTAATCTCTTTTATCATCTATACCCAGTTCTTAAACTCTTATTATCATTAGATTATGACGTTGGAGAAGAACAAAAACAAAAGAAAGAAAGGGGAAAGTTGTTTGTTCTCTTTCTCTCTCTCCTCTGTTCTCTTCCACTGCTTAACTCCACCTGTTTGTTCTCTTGCTTTATTCGGTAAGTAGATAGAGGTTAGAGAGACACAGTGAGAGTGATGGCAACTTAGTTCCCAGACGATTTCAAATGGCCGATTTCCTTGGAGATATGTCGGACCCGGTGATTCTATCGTTAGGCCACACCTTCGATCAACCTTCCATACAGTGGTGGTTGGATTCTGACAAGGAATGAGAAATACGCACTCAGACTGCAAAAGGAACTCAAGAAGCATCTGGGTTCTCCGGACGAACCCAGACTCTGCACAGTCTTCTACAGTGCGGAGCCTTGGCTTTATCCTATTCGTTTTTTTTTTTTCCCTTTCAGATTTCTTTCAATTTCTTCTAAATCTATCTAATCTCGAGCTAGATTCCTTACTGATTCTTTCTTTCGATCATCAACTAGATCACGTTTTCGCTCAAGTTCTATCATCCTCTCCCGATTGATTCCAATTTCGGCTCTTAACCTTCAGTAATTCTGATTCTAGGATTAGGGTTTCAAAAATTTTGGATCTCACTCTGTTCGCCGCCGACCTATCCATCCTTTGACGGTCGATCGAACTATCACTGTCATTTTTTTTGGTTCCCCTTTCTTACTTTTGTAGTCCGATCGGCTCTAATTTTTCAGATTATTTCGATCTTCTTGAATTTTGAGGGTTTCCCTATAATCCAAGAAGCCGCTCTCTCGCTCCTTCTCAATCTCAGTCTAGATGACGATAACAAGGTGGGTTTGGTCACTGAGGGTGCCATTCAGCGTGTGGTTGGAGTTTTGCAGAGTGAGGGTGGGACACCCAACTGCAGGGCTCTTGCAACCACCATGCTGACGAGTCTGGCTGTGGTGGAAGTGAACAAGGCCACCATTAGTTCCTACCTTTTTCTGCACATTTTCAGTGGTGACTGTGCTCAGATCGCAGGAGAAGAAAGAGATAGGTGGAGGAAGATGACAATGGAAAGTTGGTTTTGGGAGAGATGGGTTTGGGCTATGGTTATCTCTCATAAGGGTAAAAGGGTCAATGTTAATTACTGAAGGGTAAAATAGGATTTTAGAAAAGTTTAACTACAACTAATGTTTTACACTTGACGGTAGGAGCTTATTTGTAAGTTGTTTAAATTCCAGGTGGGTGCACGTAAAAAGTGAAACTATTTCAGGTGGTTTGATCAATGTTAGGAGGAGCCAACTATCCATTAGAATACTAACATCGTATGATACAGGAATTTCCATCAAGTATGGGTCAAATGTCATGTGTTCATGTCCCAATGCTAACATCGTCCCCTCTCTCTCAAAATCTGGGGCTGCCACATGGCAAGGCCACCTCTTGACCTGGATCCTCAGTGGCACGGCAAGGCATCCGATGCACATTGGACAGCCCTGTTGCTCCCGTCACGCAGCCCCATACACCGGCTTTGTGTTAGGCTGCGTGCCCGGGGTAGCAGGGCCGTCCGATGGTTCGTCGAACGCCTTGCCGCGCAACAAAGGAGCCCTATCCCCTTGCGATGCCCCCCAATTTGTTCTACAAATAATAACCCCCAAAATGGAAAATTACAGTTTAAAAATCCAGAAAAGCTCCAAAAAGTTTAGAAAATATGAAAAATACCTAAATTACCCCCGAGGTTGGGAATCTGCTATGGATTCACTGAAAGCGCTTTTTTTGGTAAACGGATTCACTGAAAGCGTTGAAACTCCACAGAATTGAGTCTGCGAGGCCCTCTTGGCCAATATTGGTATTCCTCTCTTCTCTCTGATTTAATTATTTAGTTATATTAATGAGTAGATAATTAATTAATTTTTAGTTAATTTAAGTAATTGAATTTAACTTAAATCACTTTTTTCTTCAACCCTCAGTTAATTAACTTTAATTTAATGTAAATAATTAAAATATTTAACCGAGTAGTTAAATACCTTGATTAGGGTTTGTTGCCTAATTAGGGTTCTTCTTAAATTTAATGTATTTTTGAAAAAAAAAAAAAAAAAACCATGTTTAGTATAGTTTAAATGCTTTCTAGCATTATCATTTTTTTTTTTGGTGAAAATAAAACTGGAGAATCTTATGGATGCCAAACATTGGTCTTGGATCCATGAATTGGAAATTGGCCAAACTTTCCTCTTAGTATAACCTATGCCATGTCCAGCATAATGGTTACATGCTTCCTCTGCCTTTTAATTTAGCAATCTAGATTAGGGTTAGCTTCTTACATTCATTTCACTAAGCATGATAGTACACAAGATTAGTAAGAAATTAGGAATTTTTTTTCAAATAGAAGGAGACCGGCCTCTGGCCGGGCGGACTAAGTGCTTAAAACCTTCTCAGCCTGTAACCTTGATACCTATTTAGTGATTTGGGCAGACCAAAACTTTATCCATTAGAGTTTCTCTTCTGAAAAGTAGAATTTTTTTATGAATCTTAGACCTTCATTTAGGTGGCGACTCCAAAAATCATTAGGGGTGAGACTCGATTTGCCACCGCTCCTTCACAGGCCCTCATTCCTACACTTGGCAGAAGTGGAGAGGCTCGAGAGACTGTTAGAGGATGATATTTCACGGGGACTTACTAGGGTAGATGATGAGATGGGTAATGCCCATCTTTGGTACTGCACATATTGTTCTTGGTACGCTCAAGATTGACCCCATAATGGAGGTCCCTACATGTCAAGAACACAACCCAAAGATCTTTGTGTTTAGCTAGGGCGTGAATGGCTTTAATTAGCCAAGGAGGGGTATTATCGGAATGATGAAATGGGATGAAAGTAGCAGGTGAACGGTCTTCACGAAGATCAAAAAATGAGTGGAAACTATCTCCCAGAGTCCGAACGGGTTGCATGCAAAGATATTTGAAGGTAACGACTGGAAATTCATCGGTCTGAGGGGGAGAGCCGAATTCAGGAAAATAAGCATTTAACCATAGATGAAGAACCTAGAAGGGGCCACCTCCACGAGTAAAATTAGACTCGACAAGGTCATTACAGCCATGACAAAGTGATGAGAGGACAAAAGTAGCAAGGTTGATAGGTCGGTCACTAGCCAGGGCATTCGCCAGATTGAGGTTAGCCTTGGTGATCTTGTCCGCCCGGGTACAAATGAGGCAGCGACAGATCCAAGACAAAGGAAAGGCTACGTTCTTTGGTTTATTGACCGGACCTTGTTGTTTACGAACATGGGCCATATAAAAATTATAGCTTGCCCTTTTCGTGAAATCTAAGCCTCAATCGATCCTGGAGCAATCAGAGTCACTGTTTATTTCTTCGTCCTCAGGTTTGAGGCTGAGAAGGGCGCAGATGTTCAAAAGAGTGGGGCTCAACATCCCAAAGCTAAAATGGAACGAGTTGGTCGAACAGAACCAAAAATGAAGGGCAGCATGCAAAAGGTTGGTGTCACGTTGGAAGATGGTTGACATATGAATGGCATCGATGTCGAGTTTCCTCTAGACATCTGCCTTAACAGCAGACGCCCTATTCACCTAGTCATTCCATTCATCATAAAGGGAAGCCCAATGCCGTTTAATGGCGGTCAACTTCAACAAAGGGGAACTAGGTGTCCCATTCCTAAAGAGGAGAGGGCTTTCAAGATGAGAAGGGAAGTGCAAAAGAGAAGTAGTAGCAGATGGATCCTCAAAGAGGGGACCCAGAGCCAAAAGACCATCTCGGGGAGTAAATACCTCTAGGTTTAGTACGGGATGCAGGGTAGCGTGCCTATCGTGAAGATGATCGACAATCGACTTAGAGCCACCCCTGGCCTTAGAATTGCCCCCGACAGTCTTGAATTGGCTCATCGTGACCCTAAAAGCACAAGTTTGAACAGGAGAAAGGAAGGAGGAAGAAAGCTCATTCTCGTCTCAGGAAGAACAATGTGAAGAAGATGAGATGAAGAAAGGGTTTTGAGGGTTTTAAAAGGGTTTAAGAATCCCCAGGTGAATAGGAGAATGATTGCTACCTAGGGAAACAGCAGAAGGATAAGTGAAAAGCCTCGAGCATCAATTTCTATTGGCACGTGTCATACAGGGCGCGTTCCAAGGGAGACGTATCACCTGGATGTACGACGCTTCAGAAGATATTTTTGAAACGAGATACAATACAATCGGGCGCAATCTTCAAGGAACTCAGAACGAAATCGTCCTCACAAGATTGCGAGGGGCATTGTTTATGCCCAAATCTCGCTTGAGTGAAAAATCCAAAGATAAGCAAGTCTTGGCCATAATTCTTAAGTCTTATCGGCCAAAAGTCCAGATGGTGCTTATCGGTCATGACAGGTGACCGTGTAGTCAGGAAGGAAACTGGTTGACAACGGTTATGATCGGTCAATCAGCCAATTGTAGGCAATCAAAAGATTGTGAACCAGGAGGTTATAACTAAACCAACATGCCGGTTTTAGAGCCATGATCTACAAGAACGTGGCAGTGTGCTCAGCGGTTATAACTGATAATATAAATAAGGGAATGGAACCAGAAGAGAAGACCTTCAATCAAATACCCGAATTTACACTTATTTTTCTTTCTACTTGTATTCTTTTGTTTTACAATGGTGTAGACTTAAAGGGTTTCGGCCTTGGCTCCCTTTCTGCTCTAGATTGTTCCTTTCGGACGACTTACAGAAGTAAAGTTTGTGGTTCATCATCCTAGCATTCCCCGTGTGTATTCTGTTTTTGAGGAGAAAGTCCTTGGATTACCAAGGCAAGATGAGAGCTTGCTATTGCCAAGTGCAAAATAGGGTGCATTCCTCCAATATATTCTCGGTCACGGGGCGAAGACAAATTAGAGGAAACATGTTTTGACTTTATATCTACCCTACATGAATTTAGATGTTTCAGAATGATAAGTAGGTATTAGGCCATATTTCAGTTACTTCTTTATTTAAAAAAAAATAAGGAAAAAGAAAAATGAAAAAGCAAAAATCATAGCTTATACCATGTTTGATTATGGTAAACCAATCTGATCATGATTTTAACGATGCTTGCTTGATCATGCTGGATCATGGTCTTGGCCATGTTTAATGATGGCCTTGGTCAATCATAGATCAAGCTTAGATCATGCCTGATCATGCTAAGATAACATTTTTCATGAAATAGAAGTCTGAATCATACTTGATCATGTTTGATTGGTCATGATAAGTAATGGTTTTAATCATGGTAAATCAAATCAATCATGAACTCATCACACTTTGTTCTTAGGAGATTTGAGAGCAGTTACAAACAATCTAAAACTGCCATTGTAGATCTCATCAAAGTCTTCAAAGTAATGCTAGTATAGAAAATGAAGTCTATAATGATGTATGAAAGAATGAAAATTGCAAACAAACAATCACACAGTACACACAAGGATTTACTTGATCCAGCAAAATTGCCTACGTTCATGGTGAGATGGGTTTTGTTTCATTATCAATGGAGAATAGGGTTACAACCGCTTGTCCTCACACCCCTCTTTGATTACATTATAGAAAAAGAACCTTCGCTACAAATTTATTGCGAAACCCGATACATGAATTTTATCGAAATATTGATATAGACCACGGCCCTTCGGAATCAACCCACAAATCCAAACGATGAAATACGAGACATTTTACCCTCAACAGTTAGTGAATCACATCCAACTGAGAAACAGTAAAGTTGACACTGGTGGCATAAGGAGTGGCTATATTGTTGGAGCTAAAGTGGGAGGAAATAGTAAACAAAACAGCTCATATTCTTTCAACCAAGTAGTGCCTAAATTAAGATTTTAGTTGTAAATCCAACCTCCCCAACCTTCTTTGACTTTGTTTTGTTGCTTTCAATTCTAACATTACTGGTAGGCACGACCCCTTAGGTTTAAGGTTTGGCATGCAAGGACATGTTTTGAATGTATTAATCATGGCTTCAGTTCAGTTTGAGTTGGTTAATTTTGAGCAATTTAGGTACTTACTTGTATTTGATTGTGGCTCACACGTTGTCACGTAGCATCTAAATTATGAAAAATCTCAACCCCACATGCCACCGGCACTTTAGGATCATGGGTTGTGAAACTTCCCTTGAAGTAGTCTTCAAATCCCTTTTCTTTATTCATAGAATACATCATCAAAGGCATGACTTGCCAAAGGCAAATATTATTCCTCAAGTCAAAACCCCCTTGAAGGGTTAGAAATCTAGAACCCTTTAACATCAATATGGAGTCTTTGTTTGATCAAGAATTAGCTTTACAAAGAGAGGGTTTCAGGAATTATTGAATTTTAACATCAATTTGCAGAACTAGAGGCAATCAGAAATGGCAGTTTCGATTGCTTTGAATGTCTTGGATAGCCTGTGCCAAGTGATTGTGAAAGAAGCAGATTTGTTTCTTGTAGTGGAAGATCAGGTCAAGATCCTTGGAGACCAGCTCAAACTTATGGGTTCTTTCCTCAGAGATGCAGAGAGAGCAGATGATCAAGAACATGTTGCAATAGAGGAATTGGTTATCCAAATTAGGGATTTAACCTATGAAGCTGAGGACATCATTGAGAAATACTTGGTGGTTGCAAGACAAAGTGCATTTGGCTTTGATCGTTTGAATTCCAAATTCAATAGATTATTCACTAAGAATGATTTTGGAAGAAAGTTTGAAGCCATCAGAAAACAAATTGAGGAAATTTATGCTAACAAGAAGTCTGGTGGAACTGAAGAAACAACAGAAGTTGCTTTCCATGAATCTTATCTTGATGGGTCACCATTGCCCATGTACAGGAAAGGTTCCTATGTTGCAGACAATGCTGATGTGGTCGGATTCCACAATGACATTGAAATGCTGGTTCCACGATTGATTGAAGGAGGAACACGGCGTGCTGTCGTACCAATTGTCGGAGTTGGTGGCTTAGGTAAGACTACTTTGGCCAAGAAAGTCTTTAACCTTGTAAAGAGTAAGTTCAGATGCCATGCTTGGGTTTCTACCTCTCAAGATTGCACATCCATGAATGTTTTGCAGAAGATTGTAAAATCTTTTACAGGGATCATTGAAGTGAAGGAAATAGAAAAGATGCTTTCAGACTTCCTCAAGTACAAGAAGTACTTAATAGTCTTGGATGATATATGGAGAACTGATGTCTTGGAGGATTTGGCTCCACACTTTCCTGATGATAACAATGGAAGTAGAATAATGTTCACCACCTGTTTGAATAATATCGCTTTGGAAGCCAATCCGAACCTCATAGACCCTCCATACTATCTGTCAGTTCTCAACAATGAGGATAGTTGGGAGCTATTCCACAAGAAGGCATTTGCGGGCGAAAGCTGCTCCCCGGAATGGGAAGAACTTGGGAGAAAATTTTCTGAACAATGTGGTGGTTTGCCCCTAGCAATCAACATATTAAGCGGTCTATTATCCGAGAAACAGAGAACATTTTCTGAGTGGCAAGTGGTGCTTGATCGTGTAAGTACTACACTCAAACTCCAAAATCGATGCTTAGGCATGTTAGCTTTAAGCTATAATGATTTACCTTCTTACTTGAAGCCATGTTTCCTATACATCGGTGTCTTCCCACAAGACTTTGAGATCAATTCGAAACAATTGATTCGGTTATGGATTGCAGAAGGGCTGATAAAAGCAGAAGGTGAGCAAACAATGGAGGCTACGGCAGAGAACTACTTGTGTATGATGGTTGATAGGAGCCTTGTTCAAGTGGTCAGAACAAGAGCTGACGGCGGGGTGAAAACAATCAAGTTTCATCAACTTCTTCGAGACTATTGCATCTCTGTTGGCCACAAAGAAAAACTTTTCGACACCTTCAAGGATATAGATTCAGAATCACTGTCCCTATCTACAAAAATTCGCCGAGTTGTTACCAATTCAGGAATTTTCAGGTACATGGATGATGAATCTATTCAATTCCCACTTAAGAGGGTCAGATCTCTTCTGAGTTTCACCATAGATTCTCACAGGCATTCCATAGATCGTAACAATTTTCTTTATATAAAGAATTTTAAATTACTCAGAATATTGAACCTTGAAGGTGCAAGTGTTGATTATCTCCCAGATGACATTGATAAACTGATTCATTTAAGGTATTTGAGATTAGGTACAAGTGCCCTTAAAAGTCTACCTCTCTGCATATTCAAACTCTCAAGCCTAGAAACTTTGGACATAGCATCTTCTTTCATCCGCAACATACCAGTTGGATTTTGGATGTTGAGAGAATTAAGACATGCAAATTTTGTTGGTGATACAGAGTTGCTTTTGCCGCGACAAGAGACATCTTACTCTTCTTTAGTGAATCTTCAAACTCTCAGCACTGTATCTCCCAAAATTCTTCAATGTTTGGATTTTATTGACATGCCAAATCTTACAAAACTAGGATTATGTGGAGATTTATGGGCTCATCGGCGTTATATTGTTCGCTTGTTCAATTTGGAACGCCTTGAGAAATTGAAGCTGGTTAGGCTTACTGATTACAGATTTGGATTGTATTCTATACCAAAGGTATTACCACAAAGCCTCACAAAACTCACTCTCTGTGACACTGAACTAGTAAAAGATCCAATGCCAATACTGGGAAAGCTTCAAAACCTTCAAATCCTCAAGTTGTTAAGGCAATCTTGTACAACAGAGGAGATTGTTTGTGGAGCCAATGGGTTTCCAAGACTTCAGGTCTTGCAACTTGTAAGTTTGTCCATAGAGGAGTGGAAAGTGGATGCAACATCACTGAAGAGCCTTGAACATTTGGTTATCCATTATTGTCCTAGATTGAGGGAGTTTCCAAAAGCATTATGGGGGGTGAAGAGTCTCTTAGTACTGGATCTACTGAAGCCTGGGCAGCAATTCAAAGAACAAGTTGAGAGTTATGAGGGAAGACATCAGTACAAGATCTCCACCGGTTAGTACAAGATCTTCATCGGTTAGTCAACTTCCTTTGCTCATCTTTTTTACTTTTCTTGTCTGATACCATATTTGCCATAGATAGAGACTATCTTAGGCTGTGTTTGGTATGTATTCTCGGAATAGATTTTGATTTTAGAACGCATTTTAAAGTGAGAAAATAGAGAAAGATTAGGTTTCATAACACGTTCTAGACCTAGAATCTATTCTAAGGCCTGATTTGGTATGATTTCTATTTTAATTTCAGGGGGTGATTTCTATTTCTGAAATTGTTTGGTTTGATTTTTGCACCTTATTTCAATGAAATAGAAATCAAGTGAAATAGAAATTTTGAAATAGTTGATGAGTTGTTTCAGAATTTCCATTTCATTTGATTTAACACTCTTGCTCTTGAATGAACACATGGTTAATTTTTTGGGCAAAGTAGTAATTTCATGTTAAAAATAAAACACCACCCTTCTTCTCCTAATGGTGTCACCATCACCGCCGCACTCCCACCGTTGCCACCGCCACCACCACCACTACCACCATTACTACCCTGTTACCACCACCACTACCCTGCCATCACCATCACCGCCGCCACCACTACCACCATTGCCATCGCCATCGCCACCACCACCACCCCCACTACTTCCACGTCACCACTACCCTACCACCACCGTCACCACCACCACTACCCCGCCGCCACCACCACCATCCTTCCCAAAGAAATATAGAGAATCTATTCTTAGAATTTGAACTATCAAATGGATTTTTTTTATTCTTGAAATATTTCATATTGATACAACTAAAACAATTTCAATTTTTTGATAAAAAATCTATTTATTGACTATTTCAAGAAATCAATCCAAAATTGAAATAGAAATCATACCAAACCAGGCCTAAGAAAGCATACCAAACACAGCCTTAGTTTTGGTTACCTAGTTGAACTGACTGTTGGATAGGAAGAGTAACCCATGAATTGTTTATCTGTTAAATTTCATCATCCATCTAAATCACATGATTAAACCTATTTTTCAATATGGTCATCTATCAAAATTCAAAATCAAACTCAATCATATGTCAACAACTTATTAGTTTTTTTTTTCTCCCTCCTTGGGGGAGTCCAACTTTCCAAGGCTTATTCAACCTTTAACCCTTAAGCTCCATCTAATAGGATGTGTTGTAAAGTCATGTAAAATATCTTAGAAGAAAATATCAATTGAATTATAGAAAATAGTGTTTACACAAAAAAAAATAAAAATAAAAAATAAAAAATAAAAAATAAAAAAAAATACAGAGAATAGTAACATTTAAATAGCCTTTGAAAACTATGATAAATATTTCCTTTGCCATTTTCTCCTTTAAAAAATTGAATTTATGTTGTTGAATGTTTAATTGCTATTACAACAACAACAAACTCAACCTTTTACCAATTTAATGGGGTCGGCTACATGGATCCAAACAAATAAAGTAGGTAAAACTGAAGATTATACAAAATAAAGGAATGAAAAAATAGAAAAAGGGGGAAGGAAAAAGAGATGAGAAGTGAAAATTAGGAAATGACAAATGAATGATGTAAAAACAAAAGAAAAGTGAAAGATAAAAGTAAGAGGAAAGAGGCACAGCCCAACAAGTTAGGAGAATCTCAGCTAAATAGGATAAGCTACATAGATCCTTGACCTCCAATAGGCTCTGTCCGAGGTCATACCTGGTACAAGACCTAGACTATGCATGTTTAATTATTATTATTAGGGTAAATTACACGTCACCCCTGGTTTTCAAACGAAACTCAATCACCCCCTGGTTTTTGAAAATACTCATCCGTCTCCCTCTACAGTAATGGTGTTAGTCAGCTGTTAGTTATTGGTATGAAAGAACTATTTTACCCTTGTACTAAAACTTTAGAATTAAATTTACAATACTACCTTTCAAAATCTATGTTTGGATATCAAGGGTAGTTTAGAGATTTAAATTTATTTAACTGGCTGACATCATCATTTAACAACATAAAGCTAATGGTAGGGACTAATTTGTCATATTGGGGTCTAATACAGGGAGAGATTTGAGTATTTTCAAAAAGCAAGGGGTGATTTGAGTTTTGTTCACAGATCAGGGGTTGACATGTAATTTACCCTTATTATTATTATTAAAGTTTTCGAGTTAGTTACACAATTATTGTTGGCTTTATTAGAAAGTTTTTGTTTTTTTGCTTTCGCTTTTATTTTGACTTTAAATTGCAACAACTTATGTCCAACTGGACATCTGTTTGGTGCACTAGAAAACAGTAACATTTATTTTTAAAAGTAAAAAACACATTTACATGGTTCAAGACTGAGGGACCTCTCAATACGACCCGTTGAAATTGTGCCAAATAGACAGATGATGTGGCCATCTTGGTCGTTGGATAGAGAGGACATGGTATAGATTAACCATTTGTCAAATTTTATAATAAAATTCATTCAACTATCCTCGCATGTATGTTCATGCATCCCATTCATGCCTATGCAAAACGATGGTACTCTGACTGCACACACCTTTCGTCTTGATTTTTTAAAGATCTATTTTGTTACTTGACAAAGTCTATTTTTAGTAAAGTTTAACAACTGATTAGGGATCATTAGGATCTGCCACATGACAAATATTTAGGTCCAGATGAGAAAGCTCTCGACACGAGCTTCACCTCTAAAAAAAGTGAATTTAAATATTTCTTTTTTTTTTTTTTTTTTTTTTTTTTAAATATTCACAAAATCCAATGAATGTAGTTGAAATTTTTATTTGAATTGTTAAATAGTTATTTTTTGGGTGAATAATTAATATATAAAAAAAAAATAATAATAAAGAGAACAAAGCCAAAAGGCAGGATACAAAGCTAAATTAGCGAGAAACTAAAAGGAAAGGCAAAGCCTTAGACAGGGCAAAGGATAAGAAAACAAGGATAATTAAACAGTAATTATTAGTATTAGTTGAATATAACCTTTTTCCTGTCTTTTTTTGCTTTACTTTACTCTATTTTTTGGTGGTCTTGTTTTAACTTTACATGACAACACCTTACATAAAAAAAATTTAGGTTCCATATGGTTGGATCATGGATGTAATGGTGAAAAGTAGAACTAAAACGTAAATATAAGGGAGTGGGATTTTGACAATGCCATCCTTTAGGATCCAAGTTTGATGGATATCTCTTTAAGATAAGATAAGAGAGCCCACCAGACTTGGCAAGTGATCTAGGCAGGGAATAACCATTTATCCAACGATCCAGATCTTCTACTGCCGAGCTGCCCGGCAGGACTGTGCTGCACAGACACGGTGCTGTGTGCAATGATCGCCGTACCCCCACTCGGGTAAGGCGTTTGGGTAGGGGTAAGGCGGACATTGCGTGCAACACCGTGTCTGGGCAGCACGATCCTGCCGGGCAGCTCGACAATAGAGGATCCAAATTGTTTATCCAATGATCATGCTATCAAATCATCCATTGACGTGGTAGAAAGTACAAGACAAGCTTTACGGAAAAAAAAAATGCAAACTTTCGAACTACTATAGACTAATAATAGACTGTATTTCCCACAAGTTGGAACCAGAGCTATTTTGTATTTGTATAGGGCTAGATCATGCCTATGGTTTAAGGTTGAAGATAAAAGAAGTGTGGTGTTCGAATCAGCAGATCTCCGGTCTTCTCCCATCTCCAACTACTAGTCTTTGGTCGTGGCATCTCATTCGGTACCTTTTGTATGTCAACTCTGTAACCCAGGACTTGGACTTAAAGTTTAGTGTGATAGGGGATCCTTTGTGTTCTGCTGTAATTTCTAATTTGGCCATGAAGACCCTCGACTCTAACTCTCTTGTATATTCCTACTTTTAGTTTATCAATTTTTTTTATATATATTTTTTTTAGAGTTTTCCAGAAATTATGGCGAAGGAAGTATCTTACGTCACTTTAATCTATCATCTAACACACTATAATTTCCCATTGTTACTATTGCTCTTTTCTTGTTAAATATTTTAATTTTTACAAAATTGTTCATCTAGCCAAATGGAGCCTCATATATATGAATCTTAACTGTGATTGACATGTTGATTGTGTTCCATTTGGTGGAAGGTTCTGGGGTTGAAACTTACCCCACGAGTTTAGGATGATGGAGTGAGTAGATAGGGGTGCAAGTTTGGCCCTGTGGGCCGAACTCATTTTGAGCCTGAACAAGGCCTGGGTTGAGAGAGCTTGTCTCTGAGAACGGGTCAAGACTGAAAATTTCGGCCCTAAATCAGGATTGGGCCGGTCTAGGGTTGAGGCCTCAGGCTAAACCCGGCCCGCCCCTATTTTAAGTTATACGGTAAAATATATATATTATAAACTTTAAACGTCACACATTTAGTTATATAATATATTATATATGAAGATAATAATTAATGATATAATATATTTTATTATAGTGTTATTTTATGTAAATTCGATAATTTTCACCCTAGCCCAGCCCAGTCCATGCATCTCCCTTCCCCCTCCCAATGGTCAGGGCCAATCTGGGTCAGCCCGGTCCAACCCCGACTCAGGATCAGGGTTGGATTTTTCAGGCCCTGAGTCAGGACCGGGCTGGGCCTGAGCCTAGTTAAAGGGACTCAAGATTGGGCTGAGTTTTAAAAAGCCCAGCCCAATGCTACTCGGTTGCAGCCCTAGTTGTATTCCACAAAATTTAGACTGAAAAATATATAAGGCCATGTATATAAAGCTTATCTTGAGGGTTCACCGAAGGAATACCAAACCCTTATTATTTGTTGTCTTGAAATTATTGTCATCTCTTTCAAACTATTGACTGAACCTTTGGATCCACAGGCAGTTGACCATAAAGGAGTACTTTTCATTTCAGTTCAATTAAGGGGCAAAGGAAGAGTTCGGTTATGGAAGGTAAAATGATTTTCTGCCAAGTTACTTAGTTCGGTTGTGGAAGGCAGTATGTTGGGTTCTGCCTATAGCAAAGGTTAAGCCAGCAGAGAAAATATAGAATCTGGATTGTGATTGGCTAACTCAAAATCTGCAAAAGCCACAATTTATTCTTGGGTTGCATGTATCAGGCCATGGAGGTTGAACGAGGTTGGTTCATGAAATGCCATAACCTGGAAGAACCAAGTGGACTTCTGCAGGTTGGATCAGTAATCACCACTTTTGTTTGGTTTTGTTTTAATACTTGTGTGTATGTTTTCGTTTGTAAATTTGAGTGAGAAAATTTGAAGAGTGCTAAAAAAAAGCTGAGTTCACCCAATTTAAAGATTTTTAATTTATTTATTTATGGGACTCGGCAGGACCGTGCTGCCCAGACAAGGTGAGGCGCGCAATGACCGCCTTACTCCCACTCGGGCAAGGCCCTTGGGCAGGGGTAAGGCGGTCATTACATGCCTCGTCGTGTCTGGGCAGCACGATCCTACCGGGCAGCTCGGCAATAGAGAATCCAAATTGGGTTTAGAGACCGGAGATAATATCTGACACATGGCAGATTCGATAGAGCTGAAATTTTGTTCACCTTAAGGTCCTGTGTTCACATGTCAAGTTTTAACCAAAAGAGTAGTTAAGTGGTAAAATAATGCTTTGGTTTGGGTTGTAGCCTGTTGGATCAAGAGATTGTATTGTCATTGATTGCATTACCTCCAATATTGGTCGACTATGTATAAATAGATGAGGTTACATGTGATAATAGAATCCTCGTGAAAATAAAACAGTACAATACAAAATATCTAAATAGATAAGGACAACAATACAATGGAAATTCGAACATCTAGTTTCCATATAGAACGGGAATCAAGATATTTGGTTGATACACCCCCTCCAGTAAAAGAGTTGAGACTTCGAATCTTCAGCTTGTCTTGTAACCATTGAAACCGTGTAGTAGATAGGCATTTGGTAAAGATATCAACTAGCTGATCTTTAGTGCAAATGAATTGGACAAGAAATTCACGCTTGGTGACCTTGTCACGAATGGAGTGGAAGTCAAGCTCCACATGTTTGGTGCCTGCATGGAAGACTAGATTGGCGGATAGATGCGTTGCACCAATGTTGTCACACCAAAGAGTCGGTGGTTGAGAGAGAAAGAGAGACGCCGAGCTCCTGAAATAGTTACTGGATCCAAGTGAGCTCTACACAAGCATAAACCAAGGCCTTGCACTTAGATTCGATTGAAGAGGGGGCAACTGTCTTCTGTTTCTCAGAAGCCCAGGAAATAAGATTGGAATCTAGAAAAATTGAATGCCCCCCCCCCCCCAAGTTGGCACCAGAGAATGCCACCTGAAGACTAAGATTATTACTCTTCTAAAGGAGAAGACCATGATTGTTAGTGTGCTTAAGGTAGCAAAGAATGTGCTTTAAAAGAAACCAATGATCTACAGTTGGATTTTGCATGTATTGACATGCTTTGTTAACAAAGTAGGCCACATCGGGATCGGTAAGTCATACTGAAGAGCACCCACTAGAGACCTGTATTGAGTGGGGTCGGTAAGAGGGGCACCCCTAGCGAAGAGACTTTGGCAGTGGTTGATATAGGGGTGAGGATGGGCTTGCAATCGGCCATACCTACCTATTGAAGGAGATCCTTGATATAACGCGATTGAGAGAGAAGCAAGTTGTGGAGGTGGGAAATAGCCTCCATGCCCAGGAAAAAACTAAGTGGGCCAAGATCCTTTATAGAGAATTATGAAGCCAATTGTTTGAGAAGATATGCCACTTGACTATCCTAATTACTTGTAATAAGAATATCATTGACTTAAACAAGAACAAATGTTGTAGTGTTACCTTGCTTGATAATAAACAATAAAGGGTCGGTTTGGGATGCCTAAAAAGCAGAGGCAATGAGGAACTGGGAAAGCCAATGGAACCAGGCCCTGAGTGCCTGTTTGAGGTCATATAGGGACTTGTGAAGGTGGCATACATGATTTTTCTTGGTGCGGTCCTCAAAATTTGGGGGTTGGGACATGTAGGCTTCTTCTGTGACAATGCCATAAAGAAAGGCATTATGCACATCTAATTGTCGAATGGACCAACCTTGAGAAATGGCCAGAGAAAGGATGGTGTAGATTGTGGTCGGCTTGATGATGGGACTAAATGTATTAGTTGAGTCTAACCCCTATTGTTGGTGAAACCCCTTAGCCATAAGGCGGGTCTTATACCATTCCAGGGAACCATTTGCTTTCCACTTGATGTGAATATCCACTTGCAGACAACCAGATTCATGTGTGGAGTGAAGGGAACAAGAGACCAAGTATTATTCGGCACTAATGCATTAAATTCTTTAGTCATTGCGGTGCCCCACTCAGGGACCCTATTAGCTTGTTGAAAACAAGTAGGTTCAAGGGTGGGGGTGGGGGTGGTGTAGAGGGTTAGAGGGATGGAAGAGATGTGCTTGAGGTGGTGGATTCCTAGGACCCATGACTATGGTATGAGTTGGGGGAGGGTGCAAGGTTGAGGGTTTGGGTAAGGTGGTGGAAGGGGTCGGTTTAAGGATTCGGGGAGGGTTCCAATAGTGTGGTGGAAGGGGCAATATAATAGAGGTCCAGGATGGGATGGGTTTTGGGAGGAAGGGGAGAGGTTGGTGGGGAGGGAGAGAGAGGGGGTGGGAGAACTATAAGGGCTCGATATGGGGGAGAGGTGATAGGAGGGGAAAATAAAACTGGGGGAGGGAAGGAGGGAGGGAGGGGGAAGGCTAGATGGAGTTGGGAGGCATGTCCTAAGGGAGAGATAGAAGGGTAAGTTGGGAGGGCGAGGAACAAATAGAGGCAGAATGTAAGGGGAATATGGACCCGTCAAAATGGACATGGCGGGTGATGTAGATACATTTGCTTGTAATGCCCATGAAATGGTATCCAGTATGGGAGGGACTATAGCCAAGGAAGGCACATGGTGTAAATCAAAAATGTTAGATATGTTACATATTGATGTGTGTCCATCAAATCCGATTTAATTTGATTAAATTAATTAAATGATTTATTTATATTATGTGCTTGTCATAATTGTTATTCAGTGCAACTACCCACTTTATACCATTTGTTGTTCAAAACTTTGGACAGAGTTGGGCAATCTGTTCTATGGTTGCCGTATTGTACATTCGTTCAATAGGGATTAGGCAAAAATATAAATATGGGCACATCTAGTGTTGAATATTGATCCACAGTGATTCCTGGATTATTTACCGCCATGTTTTGATCTGCGATGGGAATATCTAGTAGTTACTTTTTCCATACCTGAGAGCTACTTGCTATTTTATTTGTGTTGTGTGCATTTGTGATGAGTCAATAGTTGATGTTTACCGAAAGGACTGACTATATATCGACCCTTCGGTGTATGCAATCCGAATAGTAATAGACATGATGCTCAATAGGGTTTCCATTGCTGTATAGGGATAACATCCAAAAGAGAGTTGTCTGATTTGATTGTGTCAAATCCAAGGCCTTGGTATTTGCGAAGTGTTTGCAAAAGAGAATTTTATTTTATTATTATTAAATTAAATTATTTTGAAAATAGTTCAAATGTTTTTCGGCCATTCCTAGACACTCTCATGATTAATTATAGTAGATCGGAATCATGACGGTGAATTTTATTCCATGGTTGCGGGGGTCTATTATGGATGTTAGTAGTGTGGGGAGAAAGTATAATAAAACATCTATCGATTGAGGTTTTTCAGGTTACGTCTTTTATAGAGATGTCCTTTTATGCAATTAAAAAAATTTGTTTTAGAGATTTTCTTATGTACAAATATGGATAACTTAAAGGGCTACCCTTTAGGATCACACCACTTGGGACAATTTAAACCGTTAGATTGTAATCTCCAAAATAAGCATTCTCTTTAAAAGAGAAGGCTTAGGTCAATTTTAAGGACTAATCGTTAGTTCTCAATTGCTAATAATTTTAGAGAGTTGAAAAGAGAAGAGTCTCCTTCTTCAACTTCAAGCTTTGGCCATTGGAGAGCAAAGCAAGCTTCGGTGTTTGTGACTTTGTGCTGCATTCCTTTGGAGGAACACGCCACTTGTGTGTTCTAGGTGACCATTCCATCCCCATCAAGGTTAGTATGATGTTCATGTATTCAATGAGATCCTTGTGCGTAAAAATTTTTGAACTTGATTTTGAATCGATTCGCTTCTGCCCACGAACAGAAAATCCATTTTGTGTTGGGTATATGGATGAATGAATAGAAAATAGAGGCATCCAAAGATGTGAAGAAAGGAATAATCAGGAGGACGGTGATGGAAGAGTTGGGAATGAGAGACCATGTTGGTCACTGGAGAGCGAATTTGGTTGATGAGGTACACAACAACTTCAAAGGCATAATCCGAATAAAGATGAGGGGTAGTGTTAAGAGCAAGTAAGGTGAGGTCTGTTTCCACAATGTGGCGGTGACAGCGCTCAATAGAGCCATTGTTGCTCATGGGTATGGGGGCATGATTTTGAGAAATTGAATGCCAATGGAGTAAAAGAAAGTAGGCAGAGTACGATACTCTCCACCCTAGACCGTATGGATAATTTTAATTGGCATGAAAACTTGATGCTCAACCATGACAAGAAATTTGTGAAATGTAGGAAATACATCAAATTTGTGGGAGGGGAGCCAAATAAATTTGATAAAATCATTCAAAAGAATAAGAAAATATTTATTTTATTGGAAGAAAGATTAGGAAAGGGTCCCCATTCATTACTAAAGACTAAATCTTAGGGAAAAAAGACTACGGGAAGGGGAAGAATTAAGTGATAGACTACTAGCTTTGCCAAGCTACAAGCAAAGCATAAATAACTAGACTTGCATGAAGAATATAAAAGATTGGAGGATCACAACATGTGGTGGAGGACAAGTTCATGCGGATGGCCAAGACGGTGATGCCAGCCATCATAGGAGATTTGTTCAATAAGATAGGCAGATGGAGAAGGACAAGTGGAGCTGGAGAGTGTGTAGAGACCTCCATTACTTGGACTAGAGAGAAGTTTACAATTGGTAGTTTAATCCTTAACAAAAAACATGAGAAGCATGGAATTACAAAAATATGTTATTTTCCTTAGCAAACTGTTGAATGGAAAGTAATGGGTTGGTAAGAGAAGGAACATGTAAAACATTGGACAGAAGAAAGAATGCAAGGAAGAGGAGGTAGAGCCAACTTTTGCAATGGAGAGATCCTAACTATTGCTAACCTGTAGTTGATTGGAATTTGTGTATGGCTCAAAAGTAGATTGGGATTGAAGATCAAGAGTTACATGATGAGTTTCTCTTGTGTCGGGGTACCAGGATAGGGAGAGTGGTGGACGAGTTAGCTGGTTAAGGTTTTTGTTAAGGCGGGTAGGCAGTGGGGTAGGAGGCTGAGGGATGGGTAGGTTGGGTAATTGTAGATGCTGAAAATTTCCACCCTCCCCCGACTATGACGACAACTGAACACAGACAAAAATTGACACCTCGCTCGTAGATGGACTTGCCCAAAAATCCCCCACAATGGCCAAAAATCCCCAAAAATCCCCAAAAAGGGGTGTCTGAGCTACACGACACTCAAACATGGCCACACTTCAGTGGCGGTGCCAATGCATTGAAGGGAGTATAGGAATCGTGTCCCAGGCTTGGAAAGAGTTCCACAACATCGGGAATCATGTCCTAAGGATTTTCTATCATTGTTAGCATCCATGAGTTCATTTTTCACCCGTCCCGACATTCCATCGCACCCCTACTTCAAGATTCGCGCTACTGTTACTCTTCGCACCCAGAGTGATCTGAAACCACCCATTCACCTACTTTTTACCCATTTTATACTACTTTTTCACCAATCCCCCTAGCTATATAAAGTGCACTACTTGATACACTAATCTCATTAGTCCCATGAGACGTCGTTACTCTATTCGAGGTACGAGTGTCATGCTCCCAAAATTCTTCATGACACTATCACTCTTCCCAAAGTTTGAGTAGCAAAACCCCTTTTTATAGTTGTTACTCTGCCTGAATTCCAAGTAACCTGAATCCATTTCACATAGCCATTACTTTGTTCGATAAAAGAGAGACAATTCATTCGTCCGTCTCCACTTGAGCCAAGAGATACTCCGCATATCTCGTTCTTTTCGTTTTACTTTATTTGTTGAATTTGGTTTAGGTATTCATTTTTTACTTTTCTCTTTATTTCTGGCACAATGTAGACCATTAAAGTAACTCATTTTAGTATATCTAGTAATTTTTAGTTGTAAAAATGACATGTTTAGCTTTTTTTCACATATTAGATGTATCACAAGTTAGCCTTTCATATTGGTATATGACACATCATTACGAGAGAATGTTTGAAGCATCTAGAAGAAAGATCGGTCTAACTAGGCGAGATGGGGTACTAACACCTTCCTACTCTCGTAACTTGACCACTTACCTAGAGTCTCTGACCAGACCATGTAGAATTATGTAGCCCTTTCTACTTACCCTAGATGGGGGCTACTCCCACTGAGTCCTAGGCCCGAATCCTAGGTGTGGCAACCCCTTTTATTTTAGTATATGTATGACATGACCCCAAGCCCCTGTCGCCAAGGGACGACCCATCTGCTAGGCGGATATCAAACCCCCGGTACGGAGATTCCACTATAACCACAATAATGTATGCGAAGGGAGTTGGGGTCGGAAGAAGTGGCAGGATGGGGAAGGGTTAGTGCTAGACTACTGATTCCTATAGTAGAATGAGGTCGCCAAATGGTTTGTGCAATGGCAGATGTTACAGAAGAGACTGCCCTATTGACTAAAATGACCAACATGACCATGACCCCCACCTCCACGGGGCATACCACGGCCCAGAGTGGAAGACTCCATAGTGGAGGCGGTGGTGTTGATTTGTTGGGTAAGTTGACTGTTAGAGTCCGGTAATCAAGAACAGGAAAAATACTACTTCGAGGGTAGCGACCTCCTTGAAGAAAACAGAGAAGACATAAAATTGTCTCATGCCCTTCATTCTTTCTTCTTATCTGATGAGCACATTTATTTGTGAAATCTTAGGACATAAAGCATACATTTTACCACATTAGACAGAGTTACTCGGTGCTTTCTTGTGCTTTTCAGGGTTTAGGTGAATTATTGTGAAAATGGAGGAGATTATGCTAAGGAGATTTTTTTAAGCTTTTTAGAAGTGTAAATGGATGCATAGCCCATCGAGTCAGCTTCGTAATGGTTCAAACGGCACTTAATTCCGAGTTGAAACGAAGAAGTTATGGCCGTTTCCGTAACGACGCGTGAAAATGGTCTACAGGGGTTTATTTATAATTATTGACAGTCGGATGGGGACAAAGTGAAGCGGAAGTTTGGATTCAGGAGCCTTAATGAAATTATCAGAAGTTACTTTACTGTACCCGAAAGATTCCATTTGAAAGGCTCTGGACAATCCAACTTCAACTTGAGATATCTTGGGCTCCCCAACTCCAAATTGGATGAAATTTGGGTCTATTTTGGGTGATTTTTTGCAAGGAACACAATGGTGAGGCCTATATAAGCACCCCGTGCTCCACGTTTTCTGAAGGACAGAATGGGTATTTTATTTATTCTTAAAGGAATCCTAGTCATCACCCTTACTCTCTCTCTCCACCAACTTCTCAAGGTCACTTCTGGAATTCTACTTGGGATAGATTTATTTTGAAAGATATTCTCTCACCTATGGAAAGTTGAAAAGTCAAAGATGCTTTGATTGTATTGCTTGGAGAAGATATCTACAAAGAAAAGGAAGCATTTGTTAGAATTGGAAGTTTACTTTTCTAGAAATAGAAGGTCTATGTAAACAATCTTCTCTTCTTCTTCTTTCTATTTGTTTCTTTTTTCTTAGGATTCAAGGCATTGTAAAAGAGGAAGGAGAAGAGAATATTCTCTTTTCTTAGGGAATATTTTTCCTACACTTCCCTCTTCTCTCTTCTCCTCTCTTCCCCCTATAAATACCTCTTGCCCTTTGGGTTGTAAGAAGTTAAGTTTTTTTAGTTTAGTTTTTAGTTAGTTTCTAGTTCAATTTTAATTCAGTTTTTAGTGTAATTTTTAGTTCATTCACTTAGTAAAATTTCTTTTCTTCTTCTCTTTCTAAGTTGTGATTTTTGGCTTTTCTAAGTTCTAGTTTGCTTTTTTATTTTCATTTAATGGTTGTAATAGGTTTAGTTTATACTTTAATTTCAATTTAAGTCTTCAATTGGGTTGTAATTTCTTAATTCTAGTTTAGGTTTTAAGCCTTCTAGTCTAAGTTCTTAAGTTGATGACAAGACTTGAAGATTTAGAAGAGGAGGCCATGATAAGTTTATGCAAGTATTTAAGCTTTTCAATTACATTCATGCAAGCATATCCAGGTTTTACTATCTAAACTCTCAATCTCATTCTCCCTCTCCTCTATCTCTCTCTATCTTCTTCTTCTTCTCCCTCTATTTCTTTTATTTTTTTTATATGGTTGTGTATGTGGATGCACTTTTATTCCCTTATTTCTTTTTATGTGATTATGAAGTGTGGCTGCATTTTTGTTATTCCTTCTAATTTACGTTAGTTTGATAGGTTAGATGCTCATGTGTTAGGACGCCAACTTAATCCCTTAATTTTGTTAGATGCTAATGAGTTAAGATGCATTAATTTTCATTAGTTTCATTAGTTTAATTTAACATTTTAATTTGGTTCACTTTGCATTACTTTTAAGTTAGTTAAATAGAGTGGCGTATATCTCCTCGTGTTCGACCCGTAGCTACGATTGACCCATACGCTTGCGGTATAATTTTTAAACTCAAACAAGTTTTTGGCGCCGTTGCCGGGGAGATTATAGTCCATTTTATTTTTCTGATTTTTAAGTAGTTCGAAGTGTTTTAGTTTATTATTTTCTCTTCTTTTTCTGAAAAAAAAAAATCAATTTTTGAAAACCTCTTCTTGTTTCTCTTCTGTTTCAAATAGTGTGCGCTCAATCTAAAGTCCTTCATATGCCCAAACCCAGCCAATCTTGGTGCCCCTTGATTCGTTGGGTGGTTTGGATTGGCATGTGACTTATCTTTGGAGGTGACCACTCTTGATAACAGGAAAGCGACATAGTGAGAGAGTTTGAAAACAGAATTGTATAGTAGTCCTCCACTCTACATCAGAATCCACTAGGAGTCGCCCGTAGGTGGCTCGTGAAGACTATACGGGTTCCCTTGCTGTCAACCTATATGGCAACCTTACAGCTTTGGAACCATTGTTTCGATTTCTGAGGGATAGATGCACTATCTACCTTGGGCTCCCTCTTGCTTTTAGTATTTTTTTTTTTTTCTAGTCTTTTATTTTTCTTTAAACTTTTTTTTATGGGAGACCTTAATTTGGGATAGGTGGTTAATTTAGAATAATGGGAGATACACTTCCATATAAGACTTTGGGGGAAAGATGGACCTATGCTGAGGCAACCATGATTTTGGAGGAAATGTTTAAACAGGTTAGGGAAGCCAAAAGTAATGAGATAGAGAACAATTTTGCACCACCCCAGTATAATTTTGCTCCCCAACCCAACTATTGGCTTTCGGGAAATTTAAATTGGTCACATCCCCAGACTATCCATGTTATGGAAGGATGCCCTAATCTTTATGGGGATAGCAATGGTGATGAGAATGTGAGTCCTCAATTTCAATACAATTCTTTTGGCACTTACAATCATGGGTGGAGTGATCATCCCTATTTCTCGTGGGATCAATGGAATAACCAAGCTGGACCACCCAATTTCCAATATCATGGTCAGTTTGGTCCTCCAATGTCCAACCCTCCATTGAATCTCAATGGGCCACCTCTCCTTGAGCCATACCACCAACCCCCTGAATTTCAGAACATGGATGAGGAGGCCAGACTGAGTGAGCTTGAGAGGAACATAGCCCTTCTCACAACAAACCACAATACCATGGAGAAGCAACTCTCTCAACTGATCACCATGTTGCAGGAGGAGGAAACGGGTACATTACCTAGTCAGCCTGAACCGCCCCATCCCCAGTTTAATGATATTGAAAGTCCACCACCCCAATTTGAGGTTAATGAGAGTCACTCCCAACAAGATGCTTTTCATGACAATTTATTTGTTGAGATTGAGTCTCCTAAAGATATTAGTGAAGCGAGGTTTGATGAGCTACCTGGGGAAGTCCACATTTTGCCTGAAATTTCTGATTTTAGTGAGCCTAGTGAATTTATTGATTTAGAATCAGATTTTCATGATACCATAGAAAGCCAGGAAATTCGATCTCCCCCTCTCTCTTTGGAAAACTTAGATAATTGTCATTTTGAGGATTTCATTGTCTCATATATTGATTTGTCTAAACCTCCTAGGTTTGACGATTTTATTGAGGAGGACAATGTCAGTCATAATGCCTTTCAAGCATATTTTCATGATCCTTATTTGGCAAACCAAGTTATGCAAAGAGCGGATAGTTGTATTGCTAGGATTGATTTGAGCAAACCTCCAATTTTTGATGATTATTTAGATGAGGTTATTCATAATCCTTTTTATGTTTATTGTGATCCATTTTTGATTGGTTTTTCAAATAATGATAGGTGTTCTACATTGCAAACGGGAGAGGAGGGACGAATTTATGGCCTGAGTTTTAATGCCTTCATTTTCCACTGTCCCATGAGGATAGATTTTTCTATTGGATATTTCTCAGTTGTGCTTAACTTCCATATTATTTCTCGCTTTACTAAAATTCATGGTCGAGTGTTTTCCGGTCCAAGCTATTTCTCCATTTATCGCCATGGATTGAGATTTCGTTGTCGCTCCTAGCACTTTTTGTAGAGCTCATCATTCTTCATGACCCTCTTTTTTATTATATCTGGTAAGCGCCTTCATCTCCTCCCTTGTCCTTATTTTTTTCTTTTATGCATGCATTGAGGACACTGCATGAATTAAGTGTGGGGTGGGGATGTTAGGCTTAATTGGTGAATTTTGATTGTGATAATAGTTTGGTTTTGTGCATATGTCTCTTTGATTGCAAAGCGAGAGAAATAGGGAATTAGGTGTCCTAGCATGCGAAATAATAAAAAATCCCTTTTCAAGGACGGTAATTGATTTGTATTCGGTGAGAGGGATTGAATTGAAAAATATGAGCGTTATTTCATTTGATGGCTAGATTTCTCTATGTGTTTTATGGACCCTTTGATCTTTTGGCTAGTAGTTGAGACCAATTTGTTTGTGGCAAGGCAAGGCATGAAAGTGGAAGTGAATGAAAAAAAAAAAAAAAAAAGAGGAACAAAAAAGAAAGTGAAATTCCTTGGGATTAGACAGGGCACTGTGCCTTATGAAGCAGGGTGACTTGATCGAAATTCCTTGGAAGGAAACTCAAAAAACTCTTGCATCAATGTCTCAAAGTCTCTATGGATATATGCAAAAAGCGAAGCTACCAAGTATTTGGGTGTCTGGTGTATGCTCCACCATATCATTCAGAGAACAGTAGTGGAGTAGAAATAGAGTTTGTGGTTGAGAAAAAAAAAAAACTTTTACCTTAATGCCTGAAAAAAAAAAAAAGTATGGTCAACAATACTCAATGCCTAAGTCTTTGGTTCCATCGATGCTATGGGGGGTTTACTTGAAGGTGAGTAGTGTTCAGAAAATATGAGGAGATCCCTTGAACTTGTTGCATGCTTGTTACTTGAATTGATGTGGGGTGATAAAATTCAAGTGTGGGGGAACCTTTGGCTCCTTGATCTTTAGTTGAACACTTTTTGGGATTATGTGCACTGTCTTACTTATGCCATGATTAAAATTTACAGCATTCATTTACAATTGAATTTTGGGTGTATATTCACTGTAAACACCCACGAGACACAACTCGTCCACTAGGGGTAACCTAGGGGTTTAAAGGCTTGTTGCACATACTAAGTGCAACCGTGATTCCTACGAAAGTGAGTTAGGATTTTTTTTGCATTTTAGGTTAGTTTATCTTTTGCTTTACTTGAGGACAAGTAACGTTCAAGTGTGGGGGAATGTGATGAGCAAATTTATTTGTGAAATCTTAGGACATAAAGCATACATTTTACCACATTAGACAGAGTTACTCGGTGCTTTCTTGTGCTTTTCAGGGTTTAGGTGAATTATTGTGAAAATGGAGGAGATTATGCTAAGGAGATGTTTTTAAGCTTTTTAGAAGTGTAAATGGATGCATAGCCCATCGAGTCAGCTTCGCAATGGTTCAAACGACACTTAATTCCGAGTTGAAACGAAGAAGTTATGGCCGTTTCCGTAACGACGCGTGAAAATGGTCTGCAGGGGTTTATTTATAATTCTTGACAGTCGGATGGGGATAAAGTGAAGCGGAAGTTCGGATTTTAGGGGCCTTAATGCAATTATCAGAAGTTACTTTACTGCACCCGAAAGATTCCATTTGGAAGGCTCTGGACAGTCCAACTTCAACTTGAGATATCTTGGGCTTCCCAACTCCAAATTGGATGAAATTTGGATCTATTTTGGGTGATTTTTCGCAAGTAACACAATGGTGAGGCCTATATAAGCACCCCATGCTCCACGTTTTCTGAAGGACAGAATGGATATTTTATTTATTCTTGAAGGAATCCTAGTCATCACCCTTACTCTCTCTCTCCACCAACTTCTCAAGGTCACTTCTGGAATTCTACTTGGGATAGATTTATTTTGAAAGATATTCTCTCACCTATGGAAAGTTGAAAAGTCAAAGATGCTTTGATTTTATTGCTTGGAGAAGATATCTACAAAGAAAAGGAAGCATTTGTTAGAATTGGAAGTTTACTTTTCTAGAAATAGAAGGTCTATGTAAACAATCTTCTCTTCTTCTTCTTTCTATTTGTTTCTTTTTTCTTAGGATTCAAGGCATTGTAAAAGAGGAAGGAGAAGAGAATATTCTCTTTTCTTAGGGAATATTTCTCCTACACTTCCCTCTTCTCTCTTCTCCTCTCTTCCCCCTATAAATACCCCTTACCCTTTGGGTTGTAAGAAGTTAAGTTTCTTTAGTTTAGTTTTTAGTTAGTTTCTAGTTCAATTTTAATTCAATTTTTAGTGTAATTTTTAGTTCATTCACTTAGTAAAATTTCTTTTCTTCTTCTCTTTCTAAGTTGTGATTTTTGGCTTTTCTAAGTTCTAGTTTGCTTTTTTATTTTCATTTAATGGTTGTAATAGGTTTAGTTTATACTTTAATTTCAATTTAAGTCTTCAATTCGGTTGTAATTTCTTAATTCTAGTTTAGGTTTTAAGCCTTCTAGTCTAAGTTCTTAAGTTGATGACAAGACTTGAAGATTTAGAAGAGGAGGCCATGATAAGTTTATGCAAGTATTTAAGCTTTTCAATTACATTCATGCAAGCACATCCAGGTTTTACTATCTAAACTCTCAATCTCATTCTCCCTCTCCTCTATCTCTCTCTATCTTCTTCTTCTTCTCCCTCTATTTCTTTTATTTTTTTTATATGGTTGTGTATGTGGATACACTTTTATTCCCTTATTTCTTTTTATGTGATTATGAAGTGTGGCTGCGTTTTTGTTATTCCTTCTAATTTACGTTAGTTTGATAGGTTAGATGCTCATGTGTTAGGACGCCAACTTAATCCCTTAATTTTGTTAGATGCTTATGAGTTAAGATGCATTAATTTTCATTAGTTTCATTAGTTTAATTTAACATTTTAATTTGGTTCACTTTGCATTACTTTTAAGTTAGTTAAATAGAGTGGCATATATCTCCTTGTGTTCGACCCGTAGCTACGATTGACCCGTACGCTTGCGGTATAATTTTTAAACTCAAACATTATCCTTTATATAGTAAGCCTTACAATTCTATAACAAATTGATACGCTCATATCCTACCCTGACAACACTCATCCTATAACCGATTTCATCTATAGTCCTTTAAGGTTACATGCCTCATTCTTTGACGTCCACTCCTTCGTAGTGTTGCTATCTGTGTGATACCATCCCTATCAGCTGCCCCGTTGGCCTGATCGTCCATGTTACCCTGCACTGTAACATTGCCACTTGCTTCGGAAGGAACCTTGTCCTCAAGGTTTAGATGCGGGTAGAGATGCTGGAGCCACGAGACATCCTCCCAAGTGGCTTCTTCCAAGGCAAGATCCTGCCACTGAACTAGTGCCTGAGGGACCCATTGGGCCTGTAGTTTGACGTGCCTGAAATTGAGAATTGCAATGGGAGTGGGTGTGGCATCCTCGGTAGCAATTTAGAGAGGGGTGGGGAGTTCTTGTGAAGTGGGATCCCCGTGACATTTCTTCAGAAGCGAGATGTGAAAAACTAGGTGTATCTTGGCTTCCGGGGGTAACTCCAGTTTGTAAGCTACCTTGCCAATTCTCTTCACCACCTGAAATAGTCCAAAATAACGGCGGCCCAACTTTTGATTGAGGCGTAGAGCGACTGATTGCTACCGATAAGGTTGTAACTTCATGAAGACCTAGTCACCAATCTCAAATTGTTTGTCGAGATGCCCCTTGTCAGCTTGGTGTTTCATTCGAGCCTGGGCACGGTGGAGGTTGGTTTTCAGAGTATGGAGAATCTCATCGTTGGTCTTCAATTCATGCTCTACAGCTTCCACCACTGAAGTACCAGGTACATATCTGATAAGAGTTGGGGGGGGGGGGGGTACGGCCGTATAGAGCTTGGAAAGGGGTCATCCTTGCGGAATGATGATAGGAAGTGTTGTACCAATATTCAGCCCAGGCTAGGAATTTTTCCCAATGCTTTGGCGCATCCATGACGAAGCTGCGAAGGTACATTTCCAGGCAGCGATTCAGGACTTCCATCTCTCCATCCGACTAGGGGTGGTATGCCAAACTCATGGAAAGAGAGGTACCCTGTAGGTGAAAAAGCTCTTTCCAAAAGGAACTCAGAAATAGTGGATCGCGGTCACTCATGATTGATCTTGGAAGACCATGAAGTTTAGTGATCTGTGTCGCAAAAACCTCTGCTATCTTGTGACTGGTAAAGCCGCTGGCCAAGGTGCAGAAGTGAGCGTATTTCATGAGTCTGTTCACCACCACAAGAACCGTTGATTTTCCCATAGAAGTGGGCAATCCCGTAATAAAATCCATAGCCACGTCTTCCCAAACTTGTTCAGGTATGGGAAGAGGCTGTAAGAGGCCTGCGGGTGATGTAGTAGAAGCCTTGACTTGTTGGCAAATTTGTCACTGTGCCACAAACTGTTTGATGGTCTGGCGTATACCCTTCCAGTGGAGGTTAGCAGCAACTCTATTAAATGTGCGGAGAAACCTGGCGTGTCCTCCAGTGGGTGAGGAGTGGAACTCCCTTAAGAACATGGGACAGAGAAAGGAGGAGGACCTAATAACCAGCCTCTTGTTGTAGTATAGCAGGCCATCCTTCAGTGAGTAACCAACATAGGCAGTTGGATTATTCTGTAGGCCATTACAAATGTCCTGGAGCTCAGGAACTATGGCAACCTCCAAGCATAATTGGGGTAGGAAATCTGGGACAGCGACAGTGAAAGCAAGAAGGGCCTCAGCCGTAGAAGGTGGCTGAGACAAGGTATCAGTCATGGCATTCTCCTTTCCATGGCAATATGAGATTTCGAACACGAACCCCAGAAGTTTAGATAACCACTGCTGCTGCTTAGGGGTTTGGATCGTTTATGCTGACAATTCCTTTAAACTACGCTGATCAGTGCGAATGATAAATCTTCGGCCCAGCAAATATTGACGCCAATGCATAACTGCCTGCGTTATGGCATACATCTCTCTGACATAGGTGGAGGCAACCTGCATCTAAAGTGAGAGCTTCTTCATGAAGTAGGCGATGGGATGATCATGCTGGGAAAGGATGGCACCGATGCCCCTGCCCGAAGCATCGGTTTCAACTACGAAGGGTGTAGTGAAGTTCGACAAAGCTAGAACAGGTGCTGTTGTTATGGGGGTGCGCAAAGCCTCAAAGGCACCCTGTGCCGTGGGGTTCCATTTGAATGCCCCTTTTTTAAGCAAATCAGTGAGGGGAGCTACAATATGAGAGTAACCTCGAATGAACCGCCGGTAATACCCTATGAGACCAAGGAATCCTCGCAGCCCTTTGAGACAAGTGGGATCGACCAATCGAGCATTATTGCAATCTTCGTTCGATCCATTTCCACACCCTTCGAGGAGATGATATGATGTGGCCCAGATACTCAATAGAACGTTGGCCAAATAAACATTTAGAGCGCTTGGCAAACAGGGAATGCTCTTCCAAGGTCTGTAGGACAGTGTGTAAATGGACTAAATGGTGAGACCAAGATGGACTGTATATGAGCAGATCATCAAAGAAGATAAGGACAAATTTTCGTAGGAACGGCCTGAAGATGTCATTCATTGTGGCCTGGAAGGTGGAGGGGGCATTTGTAAGCCCAAATGGCATCACAAGAAATTTAAAGTGCCCATCATGGGTCCTAAAGGCTGTTTTATGGGCATCGGCGGCGCGAACACGAATCTAGTGATAACCTGCTCTGAGATCCAATTTAGAGATAAATATGGCACCGTGCAATTCGTCGAACAGTTCATCAACATTGGGGATGGGGAAACGATCCTTCACGGTGACTGCGTTTAGGGCTCTGTAGTCTATGTAGAATCTCTAGGTGCCATCGCGCTTACGCACTAATAATACCGGGGAAGAGTAAGGACTGGTGTTGGGACGGATGACACCGGTTTACAGCATCTCAGCCACCAGACGCTCAATCTTTGACTTTTGGAAATGGGGGTAGCGGTACGGCCGCACATTAACAGGCTCTGTTCCTTGCTGAAGGTGGATTGCATGATCTTGGGGCCGGTGTGGAGGGAGCTCCTTAGGGACATCGAAAATAGAGGCGAAAGAGGTACGGAGGGCTTCCAGATATGCATCAGTGGTTGTAACAGGGAGTGGGGCTATAGATGGAAGGAGCTCCAAGTGGAGGTAAGCTGCCAGAGCATCGGTATCAACTAATCGTTGCAGTTGATGAAGATACAACTGGGATGGTGGTGGTGGTGATTCTCCCTGTAAGAGGATTGTAGTGGCGCCATCTCGAAATTCCAGTGTGAGTTTGATGTAGTCAAATAACACCGGGCCAAGTTGAGAGAGCCATTGCACACCCAGGATTAAATCAGCACCTGCCAACGGCAAAATAAAAGAATCAATAAAAATAGGATGGTCGTTAAGGGTAACTTGCATGTTGCGCACAATGCCCTCAGTGGCCAGCCGGGTGCCGTTGCCCACCAACACCCTAACAGGGTTTGTTTCTTCGATGGGAAGTCCGAGATGTCGAGCCACGCTAGATTGTAGGAAATTGTGGGTGCTGCCGCCATCGACTAATACTTGAACGGGCATGCTGGTGATGTAGCCAGTAAAACGAAGTGTCGTTGGGGAGGTGTGACCGGTGCAGCCCATGGAAGGAGATCTTAGTTTCAGGGATCACCTTCGGTGGTGGCTCTGGAGGACTGAGATCCACCTCCTCAATCGCCGGGGACGAGGGGTCCTTGTCATCGTCGTACTCAAGGAGGAAAAGTTATCGGGCTTTGCAACGGTGCCCCATGGAGTATTTCTCATCACAATTGCAGCAAAGCCCCCGTTCACGATGTTGCTGCATTTCAACAGGAGAGAGACGCTTTATCGAAAAACATGATTGAGCAGTGGAGCTCACCGATTCAACTGGTGGTGCTGGTAAGGGTTAAAGTGGGCCACGTGGAGTGGAAGAATGAGACTAGAATCGATAGTTCTCACTGAACTTGGACTCCTAGAGACGTTCCAGACCTACTGCTTGAGCCATCGATGTAGGACGAAATGCCAAAACTTCGGTGCGTATCTCAACCCTCAAACCTGAGACAAAACAACTGAGCAAAAAGGAAGGGGAAACATTATAGATACGATTTGCAAGGGTTTCGAAGCTCGTCTAATACGCGGCTACAGATGTAGTCTAGGAAAGTTTGGCCAAAGCACCCTGGGGGTCATCGAACTCTGAAGGGCCGAAGTGAATTTCCAGAGCCCTGGTGAAGGCAGTCCAGGAAGTGAACTGAGTGTTCCGGTGCATCCATTGAAACCATTGCAGGGCTGGTCCATCCATGTGAAAGGAGGAGACCATGAGACGCTGCTCATCCACTGTGCCATGGTAGTCGAAAAAATGTTCGACCTTAAAGATCCAGCCGAGGGGGTCAACACCGTCGAAGTGTGGAAACTTGAGGCGAACGGCGTGAGTCTAGATAGGAAGGGGAAGAGGTGGCGGAGGGTTAGAAGTTTGGCCCAGGGAAGAATTGGGAAGGGAACATGAAGGGAGACGTAAGGCTTGGTCGATGCGACCATCCATGGCGGTAAAACTAGTGATAAGGTCAGAGATGGATTGCTGTTGCTGGGTGAAGCTGGACTGAAGGAAATTGAGTTGAGTACCCTGAGTAGAGAGTGCATCACGCAGGGTTTTGATGGCCTCGTCAAGCTGACAGAGACGAGTACCTTTGGCCATGAGTGAGGGAGTTTCATGCGCAATGAAAGCACCAAGTTGTTAGAGTCAGGTAATCAAGAACAGGAAAAATACTACTTCGAGGGTAGCCACCTCCTTGAAGAAAACAGAGAAGATAGAAAATTGTCTCATGCCCTTCATTCTTTCTTCTTACCTTTATATAGTAAGCCTTACAATTCTATAACAAATTGATATGCTCATATCCTCCCCTAACAACACTCATCCTATAACTGATTTCACCTATAGTCCTTTAAGGTTACAGGCCTCATTCTCTGACGCCCACTCCTTCGCAGTGTTGCTATCTGTGTGATATCGTCCCTGTTAGCTGCCCCGTTTGCCTGATCGTCCACGTCAACCTGCACTATAACATTGACAGAGGGGAAGGCCGTATGTGTTGTAGCATCAATGAGGGAGAGCTTGGTGGTGGTGGTGCCATCGAGAAACTCATGGTTGAGAATGAGGGTGTGCAACTCTGTATAGGAAATGGGTTCCGCACGTCTAATGAAAGAGGGAACTAGGGGCTTGAATTGAAGTTGGCTGCAGAGAGGACTGCCTGTGATGTTGAGTTCATTTGAGATGGCTTAGCTCGATGAAGAAACTTTGTAAGGGCATCAGCTTGTACACAAGTTTCGGGAGAGAATTGTGCAGAGAGAGAGGAGTGGTGGAGGCAAAACCAAAATTGTCTTGTATGGTTTCCCAGAGTTCATTGCTTTTCGACTTACCAATGGCAAGAGTGATGGCATCTTAAGAAAGAGAAGCAATCGGTAGGCTCATGAGAGAGTCATCTTGTTACAACTATGTTTCGGTATTGACAGGATCCATCGGACACAAGATGGAGCCATCCAAAAAACCAAAGAGTTTTCGTCCTTTGAGATATGGAACAAGTTGGATCTTCCAATAAAGATAGTTCTTGGAAGATAATTTGATGGAGAGAAAATGGTAAGTAGCAGGGAGGTCGTTAGGGGTGAAGGTAGAGATTTTCCAAGAGGGAGGGGCAGCCAAAGTGGTAGCCGTGGGAGAGGTCGCCAAGGTGGTGCCCGTTGGTGGGGCAGCCGGTTCGTCGGCCATGGAGGATTGCTCGGTGGAGCAAAAAAAAGGAGATTAGGGCTTGGTGGAGATGTTCTTGGCTCTTGATGCCATGTTATATCAAGAGATTTTATTGGAATTGATTACCTTACCTCTAATATGGATCGGCTAGGTATAAATAGATACGCTTACATGAGATAATAGAATCCTTGTGAAAAGGAAACACTAAGGTTTCTATGACCCAAAAGCAGGGTGATCAGAGAACAATTCAAGGTATCTAAATAGATAAGGAAATCAATACAATGGAAACCCAAATATCTAGGTTCCTTATATAATGGGAAACTAGATATTCGGGTTTCGAGTGCCCAAGCAATAATTTGTACCATGGACAGAGTAACACTGGTAAACCACATATACTCTATGTTATGATTTCCCTTCTTGGGGTTTACTTTACCTTTTCTTTATACTTTTGTCTATGGTGTTAATGTGGTGGATCTAGTGATACATATGTTATTGTGTGGAAGACTCGTCATCATAAGGCATTGACCAATACTACATGTGATGAGAAGATTTTTGTGAGGCTCTGATTTTAGACCATAGTCAACTCAAGAGGGGATGAATTGGGTAGAGGGAATATGAATGAAAATTTAAAACCTAACTACCCAAAACAAAATATGAATGTAATTTTTATAAGGTTCTACAAGTAAAAAACGAGAAAGGGTGAAAGAGACAAGGATAGGTATAATAAGATTTAGAGTGGTTTGACAACCTTTGTCTACATCTACTACCAAGTAATACTCATACACTTGGACTTTAAACTATTTTAATAATTTTCAAATGGCATTGATCAAGCTTTTTCACAATTTTTGTTTTTGGATTATAATCAGCCTGCTAAGTTTTTTGGCTCACACTCAAACCTTGGTAGTTTTTTTGGATAATTAATAAGCCAAGTGTTTAGGCTCACACTTAAACTTTATAACATTGGAGATTCTCCAATCCCCAACAATAACATACTTTGAAGAGTGTTTGAGAGTTTTAATCAATTACAACAATGGCTTAAAAGCTAGATAAATAAATGAAGGGGCGATGTTCTCTGCCTGGGAGTGCAGGCTACTGCCAAACACATGGGGTAGGACGGGACCAACCATCTCGCTCATTTAGGGGGGGTTCATTTCGCCCACCCCATGTGTCTAGCCACATCCTGTGCCCCCAATGCAGAAAACATTTTCCCATAAATGAAAGCTGAAAACCTCAAAGGAAGATAAGCAAGATGAAAGCTCTATAATGATTCTCAACAATAAGGCAATAAGACTCACAAAGGATATTCAATTTGAAGTGCAAGAGTTGGTTAAAGTGGCTCACATTTGTTATTTATATAGAGTTCAAAAGAAGCTTGAAAGGTGCCACAAAACCATACCTAACAAGCAAATTTTTCTTTAGCCGATTGATGTATCAGTTAGCCAATACATCATCCGGTATTCAGTAACTGTTGAGAAATGGTCATTAAAGGAGCCATTACTCAATTCTGGCCTATTACTTGTTAGTCGGTACACAGACCGGTGATTGGCCTATGCTTGGGTATAGGCTATCAACAAAGGCCAAAAGCCTGGTTAGCCTCAGGTCCCATCAGTCGATATGTATTGCACCGGTACAGATGCCAATAGAGACCAACACTATTAAGCTTCATCAATCAATATGAGCCGGTAGGCCAACACACATGCCAAAAGCCGTGAGACACCTCATTTTGTCACCCTTTTGAAAGCATGCATGGTAACTAACGAGTCTCCATGAACTTGGATTCAACTTCTGGAGAAGCTTCAGTTTCTCTATGTTGAACACATAATGAAGATGGCAGAGCCTATGTGTTGGTTGTCATTGTTGTCAACACATTGCATCTTGATGCAATACAGTCAGTAGTGAGCACTAACATGTATAGTTTTGTGCTAGTGTAAAAAGACACTTATAAGTATGTACAACAATGTACTAGTTTAGCAAGGCACTTATAGTAATATGACAAGGATCACAATGTTCACAGTGGTAGTGACAACATTACAGGTTTGGCAGCGTACACAGAGGTCCCATAGTGACTAGAAGTTACCAAAGATATTTTGGTGGTGATCATGATTATCTGAGATGACATGCACAAGATGGAAGCAATCAAACAAAAGTCAGTAATGACATACAACAGGGTTATCAAGATGTGTTTGATATGTGGCACAACCTTGATAGGGGCATTATGGTCATTGTCATAGCTCAGGGGTATTTTGGTCACTCTAAATAGCTTGTATTACAGTAGTAGTATAGGTGTCAAGGTGACAGGGTTTGGTTTGAAGTAGTCAAGTAATTTAAACACAATACTATGTGAGGGTCCCACCAGGTTAGTACATGAGTGTTTGGAAGTTGTGTCAATGATTTGGCATGTGTCAGGGCCACGTGGTATGGTGGAAGGGCTACCTGGCTAGCTGCAACAGTTAGACATGCCACATTGGAAACCATGCATACATCAGCTTAGCATAGGTGCTGTAGACTCTGAATTTTATCACCCCCTGTCGATGACGACAAAAGGACATCGATTGCCATTTTAACACTCTCAAGGACTCACCCCTACAATCACCAAGCCTATCCCGCCATGACCCTGATAGGATTTGAATAAACGACTTTTAGTGCAAAACACTTGACATTACCTAGTAGTGCAGAAGTAGTGTTGGAAAAGACTGGCAAGAATTCCCCCAGCACCAAAATAGTGTTAACACTTGTCTTTAATTTTAAATTTAACCAAAACATGGATCACCACATCCACCAACATATGTGAGGTATTACAGACTCTTGAAATGCAATCCAACATCAAACGATAATAATAACGAAAATGCTTCTAAAGGGAAAACTTGTAGAAAATGCATGTTTAAGCATCACCAATGACATTAAACATGACTAGATATGTTAACAAAACATATATGAGATATTCCAAATATCTAAAGTGCAATCCAGCTTGAAATGACAATAATTACCAAAATACCTTTGGAGGGCATATTGCACATAAAACCATATTTAAATATCACCAATGATATTAAACATGATTAGATATGTCAACAAAACATATATGAGATATCCTAAATATTTAAAGTGTAAACCAACATGAAATAACAATGAATACCAAAATACCCTTAGAGGGAAGAATTGCATATAAAACCATATTTAAACATCACCAATGATATTAAACATGATTAGATGTGTCAAAAAAAACATATTCCAAATATCTAAAGTGCAATCCAACATGAAATGACAATAATTATCAAAAATTGTAGAAGATGCATGAAAATAATGTTTTATGTCCCAAAACATGTTTATCAATGTCAAAACACGTGTTACAATTATTAGGAGTCCTTTTGGGTTCCTAAACAAATTTTGGCTACAAAATGACCAAAATGCCCCCCAAGAGCATAATGGTAAATGAGTGTCGAAAAGACACTCTGGGGGATTGTAAAGATCAAAAGTGACCAGACATACTAAATAGTATTACTGGAATGGGATTTCGGGAAATTGGTAAATTACCAAAATACCCCCAAAGGGCATAAATGCAATGAGTGCAAAAATAAAATCATTTAGTGAAAAATAAATGACAAACTTCATAAAATAATTAATGATTGAGGGTAGGAGTATCCAAACACTGTCAATTAGATCGTTAGTGAAAAATAATGCACGCACACATCACTAAATCTCCGAAAGGCAATTAAACGCTTGATGGAAAACGTCCTAAAACAACTAAATACGCCAATTTAGTGATAGTGGATGACCATTTTGGGCTATTTTGGATAATTATCAGAATGCCCGTGAAAGGCCGGAATGATATTTTATGTCAGATTATGATGCATAATGGGCATGTATATGCATGAAACCATATAAAACACCATAACCAATATTAATATTAGATTAAAGTATGATACTTCAATGAATTATCTTATGCCAAATGTACATTTGGAGAAAATACCTAGATTTGACCTTCATATAGGAATTTCGCTAGTGCTTCCGCTCTATATTAGGGTTCGTTGATGAAATGTGGTCAGAACCCTGGCTTATCAAATGAACTTTTATCAACGAAAATCAGACAGAACCTCGGCTCAGGTGGAAGGGAAAAGATTTCTTCTCTCATACTTGAAGGGTTATACCTCCCACAGGGTAGGATTTGGAAACACCCCTATTATCAATGGATTCGGGACTTCAAGGGATTTATCAAGGGACTTTCTACAGAGTAACAGGGCATCGAGGGGATAAAGTCATACCGACAAAATATATGTGTAAGTACCGTGGTCCTCGGGATGAGGGTTCCTCAGCCTTATGGCGACAATGATTGGCTTTGATGAATAACGACATATCTTTCTGACATATCATCAGGGGGATTGGGATCATACTTCATAAAGAAATGGAGTCGCCACCTAGGATTAGGGCCTAGGACCCAATGAGTGTAGCCCCATCCGGGATTAGAGGAAAGGGCTACGTGATTCCATATGGTCTGGTCAGAGATTCAGGGTAAGTAGTCAAGTTACGAGAGTGGGAAGGTGTTAGGAATCCACCTCGCCCGGATAAGCCAGTCTTTCTACTAGATGCTTATTTTTGAATATTCTTCTTTAATAATATATCCTATATTAACATGCAAGGTTAAGTTATGATGCACTAATCATGACAAAGAAAGAAAAATCATTTACTATGTACACTAAATCGAGTTACTTTAATTGTCTACATTATACCAAAAACAATAAGAAGAAAACAGACAGATACCTGTCAAGAAATACAAGAAATAAATGAAAATGTACCAAATACAAAATATGTGATGTCCCACGGCTCAGGTGGAGACGGACTATCGGCTTGCCTCTCTCTTGTCGGACAGAGTAAGGACTATATGAGATGGGTTTTGTGACTCAGACTTCAGGCAGAGCAACGACTGTATAAGGGATTCTCGTTATCTGTATACAGACAGAATAACGGCTATAAAAGGAGGCTTTTGTTATCCGTATCAGAACAAAATAATATCTTGACTAGGAGGTGAGCGCTCTTCACTCAAGCGGGTAATCAATGGATCTACCCACAACTCAGAATACTACTTAAAACTCACTCACGAAGGCTTGAAAGAGGGTAAAAATCGGACTGGGAGGGTCTCCCTAGGCTTGGAATCCATAAAATGAAGGGAGGGGGACCCTCCTATTTATAGGGCTGGATAGATTGATGAGCACATTTATGTGTGAAATCTTAGGGCCATAAAGCATGCATTTTTATACTTGGAATGGAGCTACTCGAGGTTTTTGTTTGTGTTTTCTGGTTTTGGGTGAATTCTTGTGAAAATAGAGCAAATTATGCTAAGGAGCTATTTTTAAGCTATCTAGTGGTGTTTGGCAGTAGCCGAAAGCGCTCAGGAGTCAAGAAAATCAAGTTTGGATTGAGCACTGAAAGAATCATGCCAATTAGTCAAATTTGAATGTGATTATAATGAGTCCCTTAGCATAATTTTGAGGTATTAATAGTATGGATGGATAGCCCATCGAGTCAGCTTCGCAACGGTTTAAACGACACTTGATTTCTAGTTGAAACGAATAAGTTATGGCCGTTTCCGTAATGACGCACGAAAATGGTCTGTAGGGGTTTGTTAGTAATTATTGAAAATCGACCGGGGACAAAGTAAAGCAAAAGTTCACATTTGAGGGGCTTTAGCACAATTATCAGAAGTTATCTTTTCTGTTAGCCGAAAGATTTCATTTGAAAGGCTCTGGAGCAGTCCAACTTCAACTTGAGATATCTTGGGCTCCCAAACTCCAAATTAGACGAAATTTGGGTCTATTTTGGGTGATTTTTTGCAAGGAATGCAACAGTGAGGCCTATATAAGCACCCCATGCTCCACGTTTTTTGAAAGACAAAATGGATATTTTATTTATTCTTGAGTGGAATCTTAGTCATTACTCTCTCTCTCTCCTCCAACTTTCCAAGGGTACTTTAGGGATTGTACTATGGATAGATTTCTTTTGAAAAATATTCTCTTATCCATGGAAGGTTGAAAAGTCAAAGATACCTTGATCTCATTGCTTGGAGAAGACACCTACAAGGAAAAGGAAGCACAAGCTAGAATTAGAAAGTTACTTTTTGATAAATAGAAGGTTTATGTAGCTAGGATTTTCATCTCTCTTAGTTTCTATTTTTTTTCCTTTTTCTTAAGATTCAAGGCATTATAAAGGAGGAAGGAGAAGTGAATATTCTCTTTTCTTAGGGAATATTTCTCCTACCACTTCCCTCTTCTCTCTTCTGCTCTCTTCCCCCTATAAATACCCCTACCTCTCCTTTGTAAAATTGTTCAATTAATTAGTGAAATTTCTTATTTTCTTCTTCTAGTTTTTGGCTTTCTAAATTCTAATTTGATTTTATGCTTTAAATTCCATGGTTGTAATGCTTTTGATTCATGCTTTAATTTTACGTCTTCAATATGATTGTAATAATTTTAGTTTAGTTTCAAACTTTCTAATCTAAGTTCCTAAGTTGATGACAAGACTTGGACATTTAGAAGAGGAAGTCATGCTAGGTTTGTTCAAGTATTCAAGCTCTTCAATTACATTCATGCAAGCAATTTCAGTTCGTGTCAAGCACATCCAGGTTTTTACTCTCTAAACTCTTAATCTCATTCTCCCTCTCTTCTATCTCATTCTCTCTTCTTCTATCTCATTCTCCTTATTCTTCTTTTATTTTTTTTATGTGGTTGTGGTGTGTGGCTGCAATTCATCCCTTCCAATCCGCTTTAGTTTGATAGGTTAGATGGATATGTGTTAGGACACCAATTTAATTCATGTCAATTTAGTTCGTTAGATGCTTGTGCGTTAGGACGCGTTAATTTTTGTTAGTTTAGTTAATTTAATTTAACACTTTAATTTGGTTCACTTTGCATTAGTTTAAAGTGAGTAAAACAGGGTGGCGTATATCTCTTTGAGTTCGACCCGTAGCTACGATTGATCCGTATGTTTGCGGTTATTATTTTGTGCAAACAAGTTTTTGGCGCCATTGCCGGGGAGATTATTGTCCACTTTATTTTTCTGATTTTTAAGTAATTTGGAGTGCTTAGTATATATATTTTTTCTTCTAAAAAAAAAAATCAGTTTTTGAAAATCTCATCTTGTTTCTCTTCTGTTTCAAAGACTGTGCGCCCAATCTAAAGTCCTTCTTATGCTCAAACTCAACATCTTTTAGTGTCTCTCATAGGATTAAGTTATCTATGATGCTGCATCTTGACTTGGTTGGGTGGAATGGCATATGACTTATCTTTGGAGGTGACCAACTTTGATAACAGGAAAGCGACATAGTGAGTGCCTAGGAAATAGAAACGTATAGTAGTCCTCCACTCTACATTAGAATCCAATTGGAGTCGCTCGTAGGTGGCTCTTAAAGACTATACGGGTCCCCTCGCTGTCAACCTATATGGCAACCTTACAGCTTTGGAACCACTGTTTCGATTCTTGAGGGACAGATGCACTATCTACCTTGGGCTCCCTCTTATTTTTGATTTTTTCTAATCTTTTATTTAATTTTTCTAAAGGAGACTTCATATCTATTTAGGTGGCTCAATTATGGACCCGTGATTCATCTAACCGTCTTATTAGACTACCATCTTCTCCACCACCTTTGACCCCACCTTTAACCATGGGTGAACCTAAGACTTTTAAGGATAGATTTTACCCTACCAGGGCTGCACAGCCTTCTTGCATTAGTCTGCCTACTATTATAGGGAACAATTATGAACTCAAGACCAACTTCATTAGCATGTTACCCCACTTCTATGGGATGGCCAATGAAGATGCATATCTCTTCCTTAGGGAATTTGAGGAGGTTTGTGTTCTAATTAAGGTCTAAAATTTAACTGATGATGCAATTAGGCTTAGGTTTATACCCTTTGCCATGAAAGACCAGGCCAAGAAGTGGCTCTATGGACTACCTACTAATTCCATTACCACATGGGATCAGTTTACCATTGTCTTCTTAAGAAATTTTTTTCCTCTTTACAAGACCAATAAGCTCAAGAGTGACATACTCCAGTTTAGGCCAAAACCACAAGAGTCATTCTCTAAATTCATGGAAAGATTCAAGGACCTCCTCTTAGAATGCCCTCACTATGGTTTTGACTTGTGGCAGCTATACCAAATTATTTATGAGGACATTGACTTTCAGACCATACAACTTCTAGAGTCCATGTGTCCTGTAGGCTTTACCTCTTTTTCAAAGGAGAATGATGCATGGACATTTTTAACCAACTTGATTAAAAAAAACTAGGGAGTGAGAATCTTCCCAAGAGCTGAAAGGAGAGGGTATGCCAGCCAAGGAGGCCAAACTTGACAGTCTCATATAAAGGTTGGAGTCCATAGTTCATAAAGAGTTTATACCAGTTAACCAGGTCAACCATGTGTCTTTATGCAGTTGGTGCCATACTCCTGGACATCTTTTGGAGGAATGTCCCAACACCTTTGTGGGCAATTCTAACACTGAGAATGTAAGTGCTCTCGACCAAAATAATTCATATAGAAATACTTACAACCTAGGATGGAGAAATCACCTTAATTCCTCTTAGAACAAAGGGAACCAAGCAGGCCCATCCAACTTTCACAATCAAGGCCAGCTTGGTGTCCAAAGGCCCAACTTTGCATCACAAAACCAAGGCATGTCTCCTAACCCCTTCCCCCCTCGTCCTCCTCTAGGACCTTCTATAAATTCTGCTAGGCCTCCTCTCCTTGCACCTTATCAGCAACTCCCAGGGTTTACCAATACAGGATAAACACTAAGAATAGGTGAGATGGAGAAAAAGATGGTTCTTATGGAGAAGCAATTCACCCAGATTGTCACAATCTTGCATGAGAGGGAAACAAGGAAGTTACCTAGCCAACCTGAGCCAAATCCTAGGCATCAAGTTCATAATCAGCAAGGTACCCAAGCTCCTCCACTCAATCCGATACAAGGCCAATAGCTTCAAGGGCCCTCCAGCTAGGTTAATGCTGTATATGCTTTAAGGAGTAGTTGTGAGTATCAACAGGCTAGTACACCTCAGTCTTTACCATCTCATACTCCTGTTGACTCTTCCCCTTCTGAAGAGGCCATTGCAATGCCTACTGTTCCAGGTTTGTCTGATGAACCTGAAGAAATTCCAGATGATTTGGTTGAGGAAACCAAAGATGATTCTGTTAAGGAAGTGAAAAAGACCACCCCTAAAAGAGTTTATACCCCACCTGCCCCTTTCCCAAATAGGTTGATTAGCAAGAAGTCTTCTTCTGTGGAGAAAATATTGAATGTTTTTAAACAGGTTCAAGTGAATATCCCCTTGTTGGATGCTATTATCCAGATCCCTGCTTATACTAAAGTCCTCAAAGACTTATGCACACAAAAGCGGACCACCAATGTGCCCAAAAAGACATTCTTGGCTGCTAACATTAGTTCTCTCATCTCACAGCCAGTAGCAGCCAAGCATAAGGATCCTGGAAGTCCCACCATCTCTTGTACTATAAGCAACACCACTATTGATCATGCTCTATTAGACCTTGGTGCAAGTTTGAATCTGTTACCCTTTTATGTCTACCAATAATTAGGATTGGGAGAGCTGAAACCCACCAAAATCACTCTTCAGCTTGCAGATCGGTTAAAATTTCCAAGGGGATGATTGAGGATGTCCTATTGAAGGTTGGGGAATTTGTCTTCCCTGTGGATTTTATTGCCTTAGATACCCAACCTACTGTCAATTTCAAGGACCAAATCCCTATTATTTTGGGTAGGCCATTCCTAACTGCCAGTAATGCTTTAATCAATTGTAGGAATGGTCTCATGAAATTATCTTTTGGCAATACTTTTGTTGACTTCAATGTGTTTAGGTTGGGCAAGCAGCCTGATATGGATGAAGAGGTGCATATGCTTCAGGAATTTTTCGATGATGTTGATACTTTCTTTGAGATTGATTTTGATTCAGGATTTTAAGAATGTATACATGAATTGGAGGGTATTGATGATACCCCCTTATCTGAGGTCTGGAGCATCCAACCACCTTTGGAGCCCCTTGGACCCCTATCCACCTCCATTCCCAAACCCTCCATTATTGAGCCCCCTACATTAGAGTTGAAGGCATTGCCCTCCAACCTCAAGTATGCCTTCCTAGGACATGATCATACTCTCCCTGTTATTATTGCTTCTGATTTGACTTCTATTCAGGAAGAAGAGTTAATTAAGTTTCTAAAGGACCATAAGGAGGCCATAGGTTGGATCATGTTTGACATCAAAGGTATTAGTCCCTCCATTGTTCAACTTCGTATCCATCTGATGGAGAGTTCCAATAGGAAACCCCAAAGAAGGGCTAATCCTGTGATGAAAGAGGTAATCAAGAAAGAGATCCTAAAGTGTTTGGATTATGGCATTATTTATCCTATTTCTGATAGCCAATGGGTGAGTCCTGAACAGGTTGTGCCTAAGAAAGGAGGAGTCACTGTAATTAAGAATGCCAATAATGAATTGATTCCAACCCGTATCCAAACGGGATGGAGAGTGTGCATTGATTATAGGAAATTGAATGTGGCAACTTGGAAGGACCACTTTCCCTTGCCTTTTATTGATCAGATGTTAGAGAGACTAGCTGACCATGAATATTATTGCTTTCTTGATGGTTATGCCGGCTACAACCAAATCTCTATTACTCTAGAGGACCAACACAAGACCACTTTCACATGCCTTTATAAAACTTTTGCTTACCGGCGTATGCCTTTTGGGCTTTGCAATGCCCCTGCTACATTCCAAAGATGCATGATGAGTATCTTTTCTGATATGGTAGAGCACTTCTTAGAGGTGTTTATGGATGATTTTTCTATTCACGGCTCTACCTTTTCTAATTGCTTGCATCACCTTTCTTTGGTTCTTAAAACATGTATAGAAAAGAACTTGATCTTGAATTGGGAGAAGTACCACTTCATGGTGAAGCAAAGCATAGTTCTTGGTCACATTGTGTCCAAAGAGGGGATTAAAGTTGACAGATCTAAGGTGGACCTTATTGTCAATTTACCATCACCCAAGAGTGTAAAGGACATTAGATCTTTTTTGGGCCATGCAGGTTTTTGCAGGAGATTCATCAAGAACTTTAGCCAGATAGCTAGACCTCTTACTTTCCTCTTGGCAAAGGACTGCCCATTTGATTTCTCTCTTAAGTGTCGTAAGAGCTTTGAGCAATTGAAAGGCGCATTGACCTTCGTACCCATTATGCAAGCTCCAAAATGGACAGTGCCATTTGAGCTTATGTGTGATGCCTCTAATTTTACTATAGGGGCTGTTCTTGGGCAAAGAATCAATAAATTGCCCCATGTGATTTATTAGTCCAGTAGGACTCTAGATGATGCACAACTTAATTATACTACCACTGAGAAAGAATTTTTGGCTGTTATATTTGCTCTAGAGAAGTTTAGGCCTGACTTGATTGGATCACATGTTATTGTTTACACTGACCATGCAGCTATCAAATATCTTGTGTAAAAAAAGGATGCCAAGGCTCGCCTCATTAGGTGGGTTTTCTTATTGTAGGAATTTGATCTTGAAATTAGGGATAAGAAAGGCACTGGAAATTTGGCTGCAGACCATCTATCCTGGCTGCCTAATTCCTTGATTGTGGATTCTCCAGTCAATGAAAACTTTCATGATGAGTATCTGATGGTAGTGTCTAGTGAACCTAGGTTTGCTGACATTGTTAAGTATCTGATTATGGGTGTGACACCTACACATTGGTCCACCCAAGATAAAAATCGTTTCTTTTCAAAGATAAAATATTTCTTTTGGGACGATCCTTATCTTTTTAAGACTTGTCCGGATCAAGTAATCCGGAGATGTGTTCCTGATCATGAGTAACAATCTGTCTTATCTTTTTGCCATGATCAGGCTTGTGGAGGCCACTTTGGGCCCAATAAGACAGCGGCCAAGGTTTTACAGTGTGGATTCTATTGGCCTAGTCTATTTAAAGACGCTTTTACTTATTGTAAGGCGTGTTCTTCATGTCAATCTTTAGGGCGTCTTTCTAGGAGGAATATGATGCCCCTCAACCCAATTCTGGTGGTTGAGGTGTTTGATGTATGGGGTATTGATTTCATGGGGCCTTTCCCTAACTCTTTTGGTAACCTGTACATATTACTTGCTGTGGACTATGTGTCCAAATGGATTGAGGCAGTTGCTTGTAAGACCAATGACCACAAGGTGGTTGTGCAATTTCTAAAGGAGAATATTTTCTCCTGTTTTGGTACTTCTCGTGCTATCATTAGTGATCGGGGCAAGCACTTCTGCAACCGGCCCTTTGAGGCCCTCATGAGAAAGTATAATGTCATCCATAAGTTGGCCACATCCTACCATCCCCAGACTAGTGGCCAAGTTGAGGTTTCAAATCGGTAGATAAAGCAAATTTTTGAGAAAACTGTCATGAGTTAGGATTTTTGCATTCTAGATTAGTTTTTTGTTTTTGTTTACTTGACGACAAGTAACGTTCAAGTGTGGGGGAATCTGATGAACACATTTATGTGTGAATCTTAGGGCCATAAAGCATGCATTTTTATACTTGGAACGGAGCTACTAAAGATTTTTATTTGTGTTTTCAGGTTTTAGGTGAATTCTTGTGAAAATAGAGAAAATGATGCTAAGGAGCCGTTTTTAAGCTGCTTAGTGGTGTTTGGCAGTAGTCAGAAGCGCCTAGGAGTCGAGAAAATCAAGTTTGGATTAAGCACTGAAAGAATCACGTCAATTAGTCAAATTTGAATGTGATTATAGAAGGCCCCTTAGCATAATTTTGAGGTGTTAATAGTATGGATGCATAGCCCATCGAGTCAACTTTGCAACGGTTCAAACGGCACTTGATTCCGAGTTGAAATGGAGAAGTTACGGCCGTTTCCGTAATGACGAGCGAAAATGGTCTGTAGGGGTTTGTTTGTAATTATCAAAAATCAGCCTGGGACAAAGTAAAGTGGAAGTTTGGATTTGAGAGGCTTTAGCATAATTATCAAAAGTTATCTTTTCTGTTAGTCAAAAGATTCCATTTGGAAGGCTCTGGAGCAGTCCAACTTCAACTTGAGATATCTTGGGCTTCCGAACTCCAAATTGGACGAAATTTGGGTCTATGTTGGGTGATTTTTCGTAAGGAATGCAACAGTGAGGCCTATATAAGTAGCCTATACTCCACGTTTTTTGAAGGACAGAATGGGTATTTTATTTATTTTTTAGTGAAATCCTAGTCATCACTCTCTCTCTCTCCTCCAACTTTCCAAGGTTACTTTAGGGATTGTACTATGGATAGATTTCTTTTGAAAAATATTCTCTTATCCATGGAAGGTTGAAAAGTCAAAGATACCTTGATCTCATTGCTTGGAGAAGACACCTACAAGGAAAAGGAAGCACAAGTTAGAATTAGAAAGTTACGTTTTGATAAATAGAAGGTTTATGTAGCTAGGATTTTTATCTCTCTTAGTTTCTATTTTTTTTCTTTTTCTTAGGATTCAAGGCATTGTAAAGGAGGAAGGAGAAGAGAATATTCTCTTTTCTTAGGGAATATTTCTCCTACCACTTCCCTCTTCTTTCTTTTCCTCTCTTCCCCCTATAAATATCCCTACCCTCTCCTTTGTAATATTGTTCAATTAATTAGTGAAATTTATTCTTTTCTTCTTCTAGTTTTTGGCTTTCTAAATTCTAGTTTGATTTTATGCTTTAAATTCCAAGGTTGTAATACTTTTGATTCATGCTGTAATTTTTTGTCTTCAATATGGTTGTAATAATTCTAGTTTAGTTTCAAACTTTCTAGTCTAAGTTCCTAAGTTGATGACAAGACTTGGAGATTTAGAAGAGGAAGCCATGTAAGGTTTGTTCAAGTATTCAAGCTCTTCAATTAAATTCATGCAAGCAATTTCAGTCCGTGTCAAGCACATCCAGGTTTTTACTCTCTAAACTCTTAATCTCATTGTCCCTCTCTTCTATCTCATTCTCTCTTCTTCTATCTCATTCTCCTTCTTCTTTTATTATTATTTTTTTATGTGGTTGTGGTGTGTGGCTGCAATTCATCCCTTCCAATCCGCTTTAGTTTGATAGGTTAGATGGATATGTGTTAGGACGTCAATTTAATTCATGCCAATTTAGTTCGTTAGGACACGTTAATTTTTGTTAGTTTAATTAGTTTAATTTAACGCTTTAATTTGGTTCACTTTGCATTACTTTAAAGTGAGTAAAATAGGGTGACGTATATCTCCTTGAGTTCGACCCGTAGCTACGATTGATCCGTACACTTGCGGTTATTATTTTGTGCAAACATAGGTCCTCCACGGCGCCGTGGGGGACTTTTCCATGGTGCCGTGGATGACGTCAGCCTGCTGATGTCGTAGCACTCCACAGCGGCGTGGTTCTATACACCATCGCCTTGGGGGACCTCCACAGGGTCGTGGGACACTGTCCACAGCGCCGTGGACAGTGTGGTCCCCCTTTTTCCACTTTTTTGGGCTTTTTTGGTGTTTGGGGTGTGTCTGGGCCTGTGGGCCTTGGTCTTTTTGGGTTTTTTTCTCCCTTTTGACTCTTCAGAAAATTTGCTATCGGGGGGCTTCGCCCCCCTACACCCCCGCAGGGGGGCTGGCTGCCCCCTAGACCCTCACGGTCCCGTTGGACCACCGTGGTTGGGGAAGGTGAGCAGTACCTCCTTCAACATTTGGTAAAAGGGTCTTATAAATTATTTTAGGGATGTTAGGGTGATTTGGCTTAGATGTAGGGACAAGAGTCTTTCTTGAGAGAGATACCGATGTCTGTCCGTGTTCTGTTGTCATCATCGCCAGGGGGGTGACAAAATTCAGTGTCTACAATATGAAAAATGAGAAACAAAGGCAAAACCCTTACTCAAAGCATCTAAAAAAGAAAAAAAAATGAAGATTGATAATCGGATTTTTCAAAACCTGTTTAAAAATATCTCTGAACCTTCTTCTTCTTTTCAAAATCCCAACTAGAGAATAAAACTATCAAACCATCTCATTCCAAAGTTTTGAAAACAATCCAATCTAAAAAAAAAACATCCGAACAAAGCAACTGATCCAAAAGAAATCTGATCCTCTTAAAGGTCAGGGGGTATTTACAACTGGTATTTTTACTGGATATATATATTTTTATTAAAGCTTATCTGAAGGCCTCCAAGGGAGGGTGTCAGTCGATTTGGTTTCGGTTCGGTTCCATGAAGTGATAGTGTAATCCAAATCCGAACCAAGAATCGCCTCGGTTCTAGAATTAAATCCAAATCCGAACCTGCTTGGTTCGGTTCGGTTACGGTTCCAATTCGGGTCTTGATATAGTTTTAATTCGGTTATACAGCTCGGTTCCTATTTGGTTTGCTAAACAGTTATACTATTTGGCTTTAAATTCCTAGCAACATCTGCTACTAAAAGTCTTACAAATGCCCATCCTGTATTTTTGGGCCTTACATTTTAAATGCACAGTATGAAAATCCATTTAATTCAAAAATTATAAAAGTTTGGAACTTGGAACTTGGGACTTAGGAAAGACGAAGAGTCGTAGAGAATAGAGATAGTAAAACCTTTTAAAAATTATAAAAGGTTGGAACTTGGAACTTGGAACTTTGGAAGGTAAAGAGTCTCCTGCGACAAAGGAATGAAGGAATAAAGCATTAAAGACTAAAGCCTAAAGGTCAACTGTCAAACGTAAAATTGTAAAACTAAATAAACTAGGGATTTAGGTTCGGCCATTCGGTTCGGTTTCGGTTAGAACCGATGGTTCCTACATCAAAACCGTATCCGAGTAGAATCGAATTAAAATCTTGCTTGGTCGATCCGAATCCAAACCAAATTAATTTGGTCCAGTTCAATTCGGTTATTTCAGCTCAGTTTTGGATTCAGTATTCGGTTTTGGTTACATTTTGACACCCTTAGGTCCAAGTAATTGCCCTTAGGTTCCACGGATCCGTGGAGCTTACATGGATTCGTAGAGCCTTCCATGGATCTGTGGAACCTTCCATGGATCCATGGAGCTTACACGAATCAATGGATGCTCCATATTGATCCATATGGCTCTAAATGGAATCTTTGGCTAGTTTGGGAGCCTGTTTCGTGCACGAGTGTCGGGTTTTGACACAAAATATACCATTGGATTTGCTTTTCCAAGCACTAACCAAAAGGAATAATTTTTAGTCCAAGATTAGCTCAAAAAATATTTTAATTTTGAATAAAGAGATTAACCCTAATTTGGTTCCAGGAAAATTCCCAACAGTGTTTCCAATCACTGCTCCCACACCCTTGGCTATCATTGAGTATTTTGCACTTAAAAATACTTATCCGAACCTTATCGGGGTCAAAAGGAGGTAGGTTAGGTGGTTAAGCCCTTCTTGAGAAAGAAACTTCATCAATCCACGTCCGATTTTCATCACTGCCAAGGGGGTGACAAAATTCAGTGTCTACACACCCTAGCTTCTTCTCGTAATATTATAGCATTAGCAGTTATAGGGGATATGGCTAAATATAATTGAAGTTCATCTCCTACCTTTGGTCTAGATAGGTGGGGAGGCAAGATATGTCTGTAGCTCTTCAAAGGCCTTCTGGGTTTCCTCAGTCCATACAAAGTCATTAACTCCTTTAAATGCCTTGAAGAAAGGGAGACATCTATCTCTAGATCGGGCTATGAAGCACCCTAGGGCTGCTATTCTGCCCGTCAACTCTTGAACTTGTTTCACCATTCTTGGGGGTGCCATGTCTAGAATGGCTTTGCTCTTCGAAGGGTTGGCCTCAATTCCCCTATTGGACACGATGAAACCTAAACACTTTCCAAAAGTGACCTTGGAAGCACACTTAGTTGGGTTTAACTTCATCTGGTACTTCCCAAGGACCCGAAAAGCTTCCTCTAAATCTTCTACATGTTTTTTGCTCTCCATGCTCTTAACTAGCATATCACATAAACTTCCATATTCTTACCAATTTGAGATTTGAAGATTTTATTAACTAACCTCTGTTAACTTTCTCCAGTGTTCTTTAGACTGAACGACATCACCAATACTGGTTGTCTCCTGTGAGGAAAGCAGTTTTGAGAAATCAAACTCGTATATCTTGATCTGGTTGTAACAAGAATAGGCATCCATGAAGCTCAACATGTTGTGACCTACAGTTTCATCATTGAGCTGATCGATCCTAGGCAGAAGATAAGTCTAAGGTCGGTGAAATCCACGTACATCCATTACTTTCCATTGGGCTTGGGAACCATGACGATGTTCGTGAACCATTCTAGATATTTAATGTCCTTGATAAATCTAGCCTTCAACAACTTATCAACCTCTTCTTTGATCTTCAATTCTTTTTTAGGGGCAAAATTTCTCTATTTTTGGTGGATAGGCTTTCTGGCGGGGTCTAAGCTCAACTTATGTTCGATAACCTCCCAAGCTATTCCAGGCATATCTGCTGCTAACCATGCAAAAACATCAAAGTTATCTTCGAGGAATTGGGACAAAATTTCTCTTTCCATTCTTTCTAATTGACTTTCGATCTACACAGTTTAGGTAAGGTCTCCTCTTAACCCTATTGTCATAAGGTCTTTTATAGGATCTCCCTTGTGAAGGGTGGTTTCTTTGTTAGAAAAGGAAAGATGTTGGGTCAATATTAAATATTAGACCCAATATTGGATTCCTCTAGCAATAGGGATCTTTCCTTGGTGGGAAAGATTGGATGGGTTGGGGATTGAGTCCCAATAGGAAACTAAATATTCCTTGCCCATGTGTGCTACCAATTTGGGAGTAAGAGGGCAAATCACATATATTCATGAGATTGTCAAAATTCAAGAAGTACTCTCTCATCCTTGGAAAATCGATGGAGCACTCCCCTCCCTAGAATCGTTCTCTCTTCCTCTCCCTCTCTTGGTGTTTGATCTTGGAGAAAGCTTGAATTTTGAGAACCCTTGTGTATGGAGGACCTGGCTTGATTTTGTGGGAACGCCAAGCTTTGTGTAGTGCGTGGAACGACGGAGAAAATGCTATCATCGATTGGAGGTCTTGCATCTGTGAGACTCTAGGTAACGATCGATTCCCCTGTTGTTCTAGATAATTTAATAGAATTCTCCATTGATAGAATCGATCCTACCACACTTCCACGGATCTATGTTGATCGCCTTCAGTGGCATCAGAGCCTTGCTATCAAATGAGAATGTTTTTTTTTTTTGTATCCATTATTACATGTGGTGCTCTTAGTTTAGATTCATTTAAAAAAAAAAAAAAAAAAAAAAAAACGGTTTCAAGTTTTTTTTTTTTTTGAAAGAATCCTCTCACGCAAGGCTGCTCCTTTTTGTTTTTTTTTCCCCTTTTTCCCATGGGCCTTGATGGGACAACAAGCTTATTATAAAAAAAAACATTTTCAAATTTTTTTTTTGAAAGAGGATGGTCCCCTTTTCTTTTTCCCATGGGCTGCCCTTGATGGGACAACACGTATATTAAAATAAAAATCAGTTTCGGGGGTTTTTTGAAAGGAGACTTATTGGGGAAGATGTGAAGGGATTTTTCTCTTCACCCATCTTCACCATTTTATATAATGGCTTATTTTATTGGCTTTTTGATAAGCATGTATGTGATATTGATTAAATCATGATGGGCATTAGATGCTCATGGTCATTGTGACATGTTTAGTCATGGTAATGGTGTTTTTATGTGTTTTTGGCATTTTTCACATAAAATATAGAATCTATAATCTTTGTGCATCATATATATAATGAGAACTATGGTTATGAGATTTAATAATTTACATGCATTAGATGGATGTGTGTGGTAGGCATGGCATGGATGTAGTATTGGATGCAATTTTTATTTTTTTCCATTCTTCTCCCCATCTCTCATGTAAAGGTTATGTAATTCTCCCTCAGGCAGTTCAAATCGTGGATCAAGGAACTTGACGGTTCATTGGTGAGAAGATTGGAGGAGGGACTTGCTCACTTGGAGTGTCCAAGTTGTTTACAGTTTTGGATTTATTTTTCTATAATAGTTAGTTGCATCTGCATTATCACATGATTATTGCTATGTGTGGGAGTGACATATAAGGCTATGATTACTCCCATCCATCTTGTAAATAAAGTGAGTTTACATTGGATGTGAACTCATTTTGATTAAAGATGTTATCCCATAACAATTGGTATTTAATTTTCCTTGGATGGATGTGTTTATATGCTTATACATTGTATGATTGTGATTTTATACCTTTCTGTAATCCCTCAATTTTAAAACAAGTGTGATATGGGAAACCTTGGTTGGTGGGATTCCCATAACCTCCCTTAGTTGGTGAGTGTAAAAATTTCATCGATTTACTCTTGTAGATGCTGATAGGATGTTACTTGGATAGGTTGATGAAATTGTCTATACTTAATTCCCTCCAAAACTAAGGGTATTCATTTGACTTGAGTATATGACAGCCGATAGGAATGGGCATGACACTCAGGTGGATAAATCACATTGAAAGTCTAAGTGACAGACAGAATAGTCCACTCAACCAACATGCAAATGATGAACTCCAATAGGCTAAGTTAGGAGCATAAGGGTTGATTAGTTTCAATTCATACCCTATAAGCTAGAGGCAAACTTAGGGTGTGATTGACCATTGATTATTCTTACCCTGTTTTTCACATAATATAGAACCTATAATCGTTATTTTTGTACATCGTGTAGATTTTATACTATGTCAACCCAAATCAACTATGCTACCCTCATAAAAGATCATATTTTGATCAGCCCAAACTACGTTGACTGGAGGAGGAACATCAAGTTACTCCTGACTGCAAAAGGTTTGATGTTAGTCATTGAGCAAGATGAACTTAAATTCCCGTAAAATGAGGACCCTGTTGCTAAAGTGACCTATGAGTTGTTTCGTCAGAATAATTTTAAGGCCAAACCCCTCGTATTGAACTCTGTGGAAAAGACCATCGCTAATTCTGTCAAGGATTTGTACTTGATAAAGGATATGATGGAGGAGTTGAAGGAGATGTATGGGAGAGAAGAAAGACATGCCCATCATCAACTATTGACATTTCTCCATGGCACGAAGATGGCCCAAGGAACTCCAGTTATAGATCACGTGATGAAAATGCAGAACTTGTTCCAAGATCTGGAGAACCTTGGGACGTCTTTTAAGATGAATTATAAGAAAGATGTTATCTTCTACTCTTTGCCTTAGGATATCTACGGATCATTTATTGTTAATTATAACATGAATAACTCTTTGTTGAACTTCCTGGGTTGGACAACATGTTGCAAGAGGTAAGGGCTGCATCCAAAAAGCAGAAAGTGGAGGTCTTGAGCATAGAGGAGAAGCCTTCTTCTTCTAAGCCTAAGGGTAAGAAGAAGAAGAAGAAGACTAACAAGGGAAAAACCCCTAAGGTTGAGTCAAAGGAAACTCAAAAGAACAAGAAAAAGGGAACTTGTTTCTATTGCAAGAAGGATGGGCATTGGAAAAAAGAATGTCGAGCTTTCCTGGCTGCTCAGAAAAAAAAGCCGGAAGAAGGTATTTCTGAAACCTTAGAAAGAGGTGGATTCCAGGTCTACCGTCCATATTTGCAACATGTTGCAGGGGTTCAAGCTGACACGAAAGATGAGTAAGGATGAAGTTTGTCTGAGAATGGGTACTGGAGTTGAGGCCGTTGGAGATTTTACTTTATATTTTAACAATAAAGTTACTTTGATTTTGAGAGGTTGTTTTTATGTCCCCTTGTTTAGGAGGAACATTGTTTCTGTTAGTAACCTAGTGATGGATGATTATACTTTTCTATTTGGTAATAAATTGGCTATTCAGTTTAAAAATTCTTTTGTTACTACTGGCTTACTAGATAACGGATTATATCTCTTAAAATCGGTGTTTGATGTGAATGAAATCTTTAATACATCTATAAAAAGAAAATCAGTCCAAGATAATTCAACATATTTTTGGCACTTAAGGTTAGGTCATATTGGAGTAGAAAGGATAAGCAGGCTGTTAAAGGATGGACCTTTAGATTCTTTGAAGGTAGAACCTTATCAACCTGTGAGTCATGTTTACAAGGAAAGATGATCAAGAAACCCTTCTCAAATAAGGGAAGAAGAGCCCAAGCTATGTTAGAATTGGTACACTCGGATGTGTGTGGACCCATTAATATTCAAGCGAGGTATGGTTACGAATAGTTCGTAACCTCCACTGATGATTATTCTCGTTATGGTTATATATACTTGATGCACCACAAGCCATAAACTTTTGATAAATTCAAAGAATTTCGAGCGAAAGTTGAAAAATAGTTGCATAGTTGCATCAAGTGTCTTCGATCTGATTGAGGAGGAGAGTATTTGTCAGATGAGTTTAAGGACTATCTGAAAGAAGCTAGGATAGTATCTCAGTTGACGGCCCCAGGGATACCTCAACAGAACAGAGTCTCAGAAAGGTGGAATCGAACCTTGTTGGACATGGTTCGATCCATGTTGAGTTATTCAAAATTACAATTAAGTTTTTGGGGTTTTACACTAGAAACTGCCATCTATATATTAAACAATATACCCATAAAATCTATATCCAAAACACCTTTTGAATTGTGGTATAGACGCAAGCCTAGTCTCCAACATATTAGGATGTGGGATTGCATAGCACATGTGCCAAAGCAATAGATGGATAAGTTGGAATCTCGTATAGATAGATGCTATTTTCTTGGATATCCTAAGACTACAGTAGGCTACTATTTCTATGACTTGGTGAATCAGAAGGTCATAGTTAGTAAGCATGCAACATTTCTAGAGGATGATATGATTCTTATACTTATGTTGAGGCTCTAAAGGATGTTGCCTCAGATAAATGGAAGGAAGCAATGAGCTCTAAAATAGACTCCATGCATTCTAACCATGTCTGGACTCATGAGGATCTGCCACAAGGGGTGAAAACCATTGACTGTAAATGGATCTTCAAGAGGAAGAGAGGTATGGATGAAAAGATGAAACTTTTCTAGGCGAGACTGGTTGCGAAGGGATACACTCAGAAAGAGGGTATCGACTATGATGAGATCTTCTCACCAGTAGCGATGATTAAATCCATTCAGATTCTATTATCGATTGCTGCATACCATGATTATGAGATCTGGCAGATGGATGTACATACCACTTTCCTTAATGGATATCTTGATGAGATCATAAACATGGATAAGCTAGAGGGTTATGCTTCCCCAGGGGAGGAAAACAAGGTATGTAGGTTGTTGAGGTCCATTTATGGACTGAAATAGGCTTCCAGATGCTGGAACATCCAGTTTGATCAAACTATCAAGGAATTTGAGTTTGAGCAGAACATTGATGAACCATGCATGTATTAGAAAATTTGTGGGGGTGCCGTCTGTTTCCTTACCCTATATGTGGATGATATACTTCTCATTGGGAATGATGTGGAGTTACTTTCATCTGTAAAGATGTGATTATCCAAAACGTTCTCAATGAAAGATCTGGGTGAAGCCAGTTATATCCTAGGAATTAAGCTTGTGAGAGATCGTAAGAAGAGGATGTTGGGATTGTCACAATCCACCTACATTGACAAAGTGCTTAACAGGTTCAACATGCAGAATTCTAAGAGAAGTAATGTGCCTCTCAGACATGTAATCAGTCTTTCTAAGTCACAATGCCCTCAAACTTCTGAGGATGTTGAGACTATGAAAAGAGTTCTCTATGCTTCGGTAGTAGGAAGTCTAATTGTTAAACCCGTGCACATAAATACGGGCTAATTTGAAATTTTATTGAAGGTCCGAAACCCGAGGTCAAAGCTACCAGTACACTATGGTGCATTGAACCCGTGGTTGAACTTAATGAGGTAGCCCCATTGGTGAGGACCTACATACCGTTAAGAGGGCAAACGCCAACCCCTTGCTATTGTACAGTTCACCACCAAATGTACAATCTAAGGTTGGTACCATCCCTTGATTCTGGGGCCCTATCCGAGTACATGATACATTTGGCCTATGAAACATTTAGGGATGGTTAATGCATGAAGATATTAACAACGGGGTGATTCGGCACTGTTTCAGTAAGAAAGAAAGAAGAATAAAAGAGAGGCCTAGGCTCCTAAACTTAGTTTGAAAGTAAGAAGCCAAGCTTGGAATTCTATCAAATTGCTCCCAAAATCTAAGGTAAAGAACCCAACCATAGGATATAATCCTAGTTCTAGGTTAAACTAATGATGAACCTCATCACCTTGAATGTTTTAGATAAAACATTTTTAGACCCAAACATCAATTTGCATGATTGATTTGATGATGAGAACCCAATTCCATACATGCATATTAAATCCCAACATAAAAATCAAATTCTGCTACTCTGTAGATTGATCTTCTCTTAGTTAAAATGATATAACTCCACCATCCAAACTTCATTTGTCTTGGTTCTAATTTAGTTAGAAACTAGACTTATAGAGCTACATTTTATTAGAAGAAACCATTACCTAGTTATGTCTCTAAGTTAGTTAAAAGTTCATTTCAAGTTGCTATCAAAATCGAATTCTGTTGGTTTGACAGATTGTCCTTTGTATAATAAAAATAACATAACTTCATAATCCAATCTTCATTTTCTTTGATTCTAATTTTTCTAGAAACTAGATTCATAGAGATTCATTTTCTTAGAAGGAACCATAATCCAATTATGCCTCTAAATGAACTGAAATTTTATTCCAATCCAAGAAAATTCTGTAAATGAAATCTCTGGGCGATGCACTGGGCGATTGACCCAAACGCGTAGTGCAAGGCCCAGAGTTGCTGAAGTATGTGTTTTTCATTCCAGGACTTTGGGAACCAGTTCTTGGTGTGTAACCACCGAACACATGTGCATTGGGATTTTAGGAACCATTCCCTACCTTTGGAACCATGTGGACCCCACCTAGGTAGCTAGAATGAGGGAGAATTAGCTTAAAAATGCATTTCGGAGCAAGGGGTTGCACATCCAAACAGGCCTTAGTCAAGGCTGGCTTATAAATAGGAGGGCCCCAGCCCAAAAATACATTTTATGGTGCTGTTCAAACCGTGGAGAGAAAAGAGAGAAGAGAGAAGGAAGAAAGAGAAGAAGAAGAAGGAAAGGAGAAGAGGAAGTAGGAGAGATCAAGGTTTGGAGCTTGGGATCAATCTGCCATAGCTCAAGGTGACCAAGCTGAACCTTGTTATATCCACTTCCTTCCGTTTTCATTTCAGTCCATAGTGCTTTCGCTCAGTTCTAGTGCTTTGTGACCATGGTTTGGTATGTATGCTATGGAATCATCATTTAAAGTGTTAGGAAGGGGCATGGATCATCCATGCATGTTGAATCTAAGGTGTCTAAGTTGTTGATTATACTAATTATAACCTGTGGTTGTGATTTAATTAATTTCCAGCCTTGATCCATGCTTGTAATCCATAGGTAGTGACATAGAGACTCCCCAAATGTGCATGCATGATGTATACCATGCATATCAGTCCATTAATGCTGCTGTAATACCTTTTTTATGCTTGATGTCTGTGCCTTCTCATGATTTGGAGCTGCCATATAGCAATTCACAGCCAAGCTTGACTTGTCTCTGTGATGTCTGAACCCAAACTGTGTTCCCCTTGGATAACTAAGCCATGGCTACCTGAATTTCATCCAAATTTTTCTTAAATTAATGATTGCAACCCTCCTAGACTCATCCCTAGTCGATTTGGGACCAACCCAACAGCCCAAGACTGATTTAGAGCCTTGAAACCCATGTTCTACAGGCACTGGGCGATTCACTGGGTATTTGGCCCAAATGCCCAGTGAAAGGCCCAGTGATGCTGTTTTGGCCAGAATTGAAATCAGCCTTTTGGCACCATCACTCTCAAGCCTAGAACAGTGTGTACAACCCATAAATGACCTAAATACCCTACCCCAACTGCCCTTGCTGTCATCCATGCTTTGGGTGCTCAAGTGGGTCCCACAAAGCCAAGTATCCACACCCAGACTGGGCCAAGCATGAGCTGCAGCCTTTGGCCTTGATATGCAAACTTGGTAGGACCATGTTCAAGTTAATTTTCCCTTAAAATTATTTAAAACTGAGGTGCTACATCTCTGGGTGATGCACTGGGCGTTTAACCCAAAGGCCTAGTGCAAGTCCCAGAGATCTGTAACTTGTTGGTTGTGTGCCCGAGACTGAATCCAAGCTAACCCAGACCAATCCTAGGACCACAATTAGATGTGATTCATGTTTGATGTATTTTAATTGTCCAATTAATTTAGGTTATAACCCCGAGTACGAGACACAGTGTCAAACACTGGTTGGGACCGAGCCAACAGAAGAGCAAGTAGGAGCACTACAAGGTGAGTGGAATTACACCATAAGTGTAGATGTAACATGACTAATGGGTCATGATAACAACAACAACAATATTTACTATCTCTAATTACTTTAAATTGCTTTATATTCTTATTTTAATTCTGAATCTTATCTGATGGATTTTGGAAATGGATGATAATGCTTATATGTGGAATTACTAGATTAGATGCCGTAGCCGGCTTGGAAATGAGGCTTGTGGCAGCCCGTAGAATGGGATGCGGTTGACACCACCCGACACATACTATGCCATATAGAATGCATTGGGCTAGAGTATCATCACCAATGCTGCGAACCCTTGGCAACAGGGGTTTAGGTGTTGGATACCACAAAAGTGTGAGGCCAATGTCTCAAGGAGGCATTGCTCGGTCAGTTGGCCCATCATGATCATTAGGACGTGGTGGTAGCACAGAAATGTGTGAGGCCAATGTCTCAAGAAGATATTGCTCGGTCGGTAGGCCCATCAGTCAATAGGGCTGGTGGTAGCACAGTGGTAACCTAGAGGGTTGGTCGGGCTGACCTTGGTGACTGATGCGGGAGCTGATCGGTCCTCTCCAATAACTCAATGGGTGTATCACTGGAAGGGGTTAAAAGCCCACACCAGGGATACATGTATTGGGGATTGTAGTAGAACTTTTATCTGCCTCAGTTTTGATGCTAGGTGGGCTTAATAATAATAAAGAACCTTATTTCATATAGGATTCATTTGGCTGTGCTTGCATGTGCATGCATGGTAATGTTTCATTTACGGGCTCGGTGGAGCTCACACTCTTATATATTTCTTTTTTTAGATAATACTATGGGTGGACATCTCGATAGCTGGGAGACTCATTTCGCTGAGGAGGATGATGGTGATTACAAACTTTTGGGTTTGGACCCCGAGGGAGGTTATCCCTCTTATGCAGGTGACCAAGGTGGCCCTTGAGGACGATCCTTAAGGGATGGGCAGCATACTAATCTAACCTTTTGGGGGACTCTCTTTGGATAGATAGGATATACGGAACCCCCCCTTATCTTGTATAGCTTGCTTGGGCTCTTAATGTTGTAGCCCCCTTTTGTATTTTGTAAAGCTATTGGTTAGAAAAGTATTGACTACATAATCAAGCGGTGAAATGGAGCAATGAACAATGTACTATTTATTTTGAATGTTTAATGATAAACTTTAGCTTCCGCAACACTCTGTATCTCATTTTATCCCTTCTTATGGGTGTGTGTGTTTGTGAGTTATATTAACTACTTCTTGATCCTTGGGGATTAGCGGATGTCGTAGGATATCCGGGTCACTTACCTAAATCCTCCCAGTGGGTGGTTTGGGGAGTGACACTAATGTATGCCATGTTGTGTACCAGTCCTGACATTTGTCACGCTGTGGGGATTATGAGCCGATATCAATCCAATCCGGTAAGAACATTGGACAGTTGTCAAGGGGATCCTCAAGTATCTAAGGAGGACAAAGGATTACTTCCTTGTTTACGGTTGTGATCAGCTGTCAGTAGTTGGATATACCGATTCAGACTTCCAAACTGACAAGGATGACAGAAAGTCCACCTCTGGAATGGTCTTTATGATTGGTGGTGGTGCAGTGATTTGGAGGAGTGCCAAACAAAAATCAACAATCGATTCCACAACAGCAGCTGAGTACTTGGCAGCTAGTGAAGCAACCAAGGAAGGTGTTTGGCTCAAGAAATTCTTGACCGACTTAGGGGTGGTGCTTGATCTAGTGGAGCAACCTATACCATTGTTATGTGACAACAAAGGAGCTATAGCACAAGTAAAGGAACCAAGAGCTCATCAAAGAATAAGCATGTGGAGCGGAAGTATCAATTGATTCATGAGATCATTCAGCGTGGTGACATAACCATAGCTAAGGTTGACACGACAGATAATTTATCTGACCCTATGACTAAAGTATTATCTCCTATTATTTTTTAGAAACATGTTGGGAATATGAGGATAAAGTTTATGGGTAATTGGCACTGATGTACAAACTCTTTTTGAATTAATGAATTTAATTTTTTATTTGCATGATCAGTTGTTGAGCTCAGTTGTTAAACCCCATGCCCAAAAATATGGGCTAATTTAAATTTTTGTTGGAGGTCCAAAACCCGAGGTCAAAGCTACCAGTACACTGTGGTGCATTGATCCCATGGTTGAGTTTAATGGGGTAGCACCATTGGTGAGAACCTACATACCATTAATAAGACAAACACCAACTCCTTGTAACTGTATAGTTTACCATCAAATGTACAGCCTAAGGTAGGTACCATCCCTTGATTTCTAGGGCCCTATCCGAGTACATGATACATTAGGCCTTTGAAACATTTAGGGAACGTTAATAGGCGAAGACATTAACAATGGGGTGATTCGGCACTGTTTCATTAAGGAACAAAGAAGAATAAGAGAGAGGCCTAGGCTCCTACACTTAGCTTGAGTATGAGAAGCCATGCTTGGAATCCTATCAAATTGCTCCCAATTTCTAAGGTAAAGACCCCAACTTAGTTAAATTCTTTCTCCCAATGTATTCTTAAACATAGGGTTGGTTGGTATTCTGGAATTAAAGATAAGAAGTTAACACCCATCATGCTTGCATATGTTCTATCTTGTTTTGGGTTAATTATAAACCCAATTCCTTTGCATGCATGCTTAAACCCAACCATAGGACCTAATCCTAGTCTAGGTTAAACTAATGATGACCCTCATCACCTTGAACGTTCAAGTTAAAGAATTTTCAAACCAAACATCAACTTGCATGTTTGATTTGATGATGAGAACTAAATTCCATAAATGCATGTTAAATCACAACACAAATATCAATTCCGCTACTCTGGCAGATTAACCCCCACTTAGTTAAAATGATATAACTCCATAATCCAAATTTTATTTGCTTTGATTCTAATTTTATTAGAAACTAGACTCATAGAGCTGAATTTCCTTAGAAGGAACCATTGTCCAATTATGTCTCTAAGGGAGTTGAAATTTCACTTTAAGTTGCTGTCCAGAATCGAATCCTTCTGTTGAACAGATTGACCTTTGTTTAATAAAAATATTATAACTCCATCATCTGAACCTCATTTCCTTTTATTCCAATTTTGTTAGAAACTTGACTCATAGAACTGCATTTTCTTAGAAGGAATCATTATCCAATTATGCCTTTAAGTGAACTAAAATTTCATTTCAACCCAAGAAAAAATAGGAAAATAGAATTCTTTGGACAATTGGCCCAAAGGTCCAGTGCAAGCTCCAGAGAATGTTGAAACCTGTAATTTCCACTCTAGACTTGTGAGGACCTAGTGCATTTCTATCAAACACCTCAGAATCATACCTTAGAATTTACAAAAGCTTTTCCTCAGCCTAGGAACCATGTGGGCCCCATATACATAGCTAAGATGGTGAGAATTGAGTGGAAAATGTGTTTTTCACATGGGACAGCATGGGCCAAACAGACCCTAGTGGCCCCTGGCCATTAAATAGGGGGGCCCAGCCCTTATTTTGTTTCCCCACTGTTCTTAGCATTAGAGAAGAAAAGAGAAAGAAAGAAAGAGAGGAAGAAGGAAGGAGAAGAAGAAGAAGAGAAGAAGGGTTTGTAGGCTTGTGAAGCCTTGATCGATTTCTCCACAGCCTTAAGGTAATTCAACTAAGCCTAAACCACTCTCTTCACCATGTCCCATTTCTGTTCTCTGAGTTTGAGCCCAAGGACCATAGCCATATCCCCATGTCTCTGTAAGAATGTTATGGAATCACCGCCTAGAGCTCTAGGACAGCTTTGGATCATCCATGCATGCTAAGTTCTATGTGATCTACGTGATTTCTACATTGATTACAACCTATTAGTGTATATATTTTGATTCCAGCCATGTATCTAGCTCAATCTTATGCTTGATCATGCAAGCAACTCATAAATGATAGGCTAGGAACATGAATCTTCACATGCATACTATGTTTAGTATGTTATGACTTAGGATAGTTGCTGTAAGGGGTACACATGACTGTTATTATATGAATTATAGGAATTAGAGAAGTTACATGATCGATTTCAGCCTTGTATACTTAAATTCCTTGGTGCTTGAACCCAACCCATCAACCAATTAGTAAACCATGTTTAGGAATCCTAAAGCCATTGTATTAGCTTAATTATAAGTGATACTACCCCCTGGAATCATCCCAAATCGGAAATGGGAAGAAACCAATAGCCAAAACCAGATTTTGAACAAAAAATCCTATGTTCAACAGGGACTGGATGATGCACTTGACGTTTGACCCAAATGTCTAGTGAAATGCCCAGAGTTGCACCCAAAGGCCCAGTGGCTGATTTGTGACCAAACCTAATCCAAACCTTATGGGACTTCACCCACAGCCCCAAAATAGTATTTATAACTTAAAAACCATCATGAACCCCTATCCCATGCAACCTTGATGTCCTCACTTTGGGTGCACCAATGAGCCCCATTGGCCATAATCCAAAGAGGGACCATGAGCTCAAACGTGAGCCAACCATGGGGAGGACCCTAGCCATCACTCCCCAAGGTTGATGAGACTTAGAACAAGTGAAACCCAAAAGGAAACCCCCATTGTTGCTGTATTTTATTCTCTAGGTGATGCACTGGGCGTTTGACCCACAGACCCAGTGCAAGGCCCAGAGAATTACAACTCAATGTTGGGTACTCAGATCTGTTTCCAATCAAACCTAAACCAACCCTATGACTCTAAAACCCTTTTTTGAAATAATGTTTGACATATTCTAATGGTCCGATTAACATAGGTTATAATCCTAAACACGAGGTGTAGTGTCAGATACCTACTAGGATCGAGCTGACTGAAGAGCAAGCAGCACCAGTACAAGGTGAGTGGAATTACACCATGGGTGTAGGTGTAACATGACTGATGAGCTGTCTTTATTCATTTAAATTGCTTTGTATTCCTGTTTGATTTCGATTCATATCTGGTGGATATTGGAAGTGAATGTTAATGCTATACATGTGAAAATGCTAGTTTAGATGCTGTAGCCGGCTTGGAAATGAGGCTAGTGGTGGCTCGTAGAATGGGATGCAGGGCACCACCTGACTCATACTATGTCATATAGAATGCATATGGCTAGGGTATTATCACCCGTGCTACAAACCCTTGCCAACAGGGGTTAAGGTGTTGGATACCACAATTGTGTGAGGTCAATATCCCGAAGGGGCATTGGTCGTTCAGTAGACTCATTGGGTCATTAGGACAGGTGATGTCAGTTGTTTGATCAGTCAATAGGGCTGATGGTAGTATAGTGGTAACCTAGAGGGCTGGTCGGGCTGACCTTGGGAAGGGATGCTAGAGCCGACTGGTTTTCTCCGATAACTCAATGGGTGTATCGCGAGAAGGTGTTAGAGGCCCGCACCAGGGATACATGTATTGGGGATTGTAGTAGCTCTATACCTGCCTTAGTTTTGTCTGTTAGGTGGCTTAATAATAACAATGGATATCATTCATATACGCTCATGGTTATGCTTGCATGTGCACGCATGGTTTATATTTCATTCACGGGCTCGGTGGAGCTCACACTCTTGTATATTCTCTTTTAGGTGATTTTGCAGGTACTGGTTTGTCAATAGACGATGAAGCTATTGATGGAACTGTAGATCTTTCTCATGTTGTTGATCTACAAAAATTTTGTTATTATTTGAGTTTCTCTCTTTCAAGAAGTGTAATTACCATGATAATATACTTTTTGAACATAAATGGATATGTATATGGTATAACATAGGTATTTAGGATTTTAGTATAAATGATATAAATCATCTATAGGTAGTTTGATCTTCCGTTGCACTCTGATATTCATTTATTATCTTTTTACCCTTACTGTGTGGTTTGTGACATGTAAGTACTGCTTCTGAATCCTTGGGGATTGGCGGGTGTCGTAGGACATCCGGGTCACTTGCCTAAATCCTCCAAGTGGGTGGTTTGGGGTATGACATCAGTTGTTGTCCATAGGTATTCATACCTAAAACTGTTCACCACTAGGGATGGGACTGGACATCCTGTCCGGCATGGTGGTCACATTATGTGTGCTTAGGAATGTTACTTTTCCAAGACACAAGTGTGAGTGTACATACGGCATGTACATTGGACTAGATCATTTAAGAATTTCACATGTAGTGTACTGTCAGTTTATAAAGAAAATGAGATTCTCTTAAGTAGTTCTCGATTGGTCCCTTGACCAGAGGGGTCCTTATTGTTGAATTCAGATATTATGTATTTTGGTGCACCAACGGTTGATGTCTCTCTGAATATATATTGGTGCACTGGATTCACAGTGTCTGATTGTATTCGAAAGAGAAAGAGATGCCCAACATGGAATCCACAACCTATACATTGGGAATATATTGAGGAGAGTATTCTATACAGGATTGGACACAAATCCGGATCCGGTAGCATTTTCCAAATGTTTTTGAAATGTTTTTCAATGTATATTTACAAACCATTATCTATTTTTTTGAACATTTTGTTTAAAATATTTTTCCTCAGTCCAATCAAGGTAATTGAATCTCTCGATCGACGTATCAGTTCATTAAGGATTGACAGTCTCGAACACATGCCTTATATTGAACCATGCAACATTGTTTTGTGGGGGACTAATGGGTGTCTTAACTACTTACCTTGGGCGTTGATTGTTACACTCTGCTTGGTATCTTTGGTGATTGGACACTTTAGAAGCAAAGTAGAATCCTATTGCGATCCTACCCCGTTCCTTTCGATTCCATTCATTCACGCAACACGGTTGATCATGATTTCCTGTTCATGATCCTCTTGTAAGATTGAATCTTACAGTAGAATGGAGGAGAATATTAGAAAAGAAAAGATGTTGGATCAATATTGGATATTGGACCCAATATTGGATTCCTCTAGCAATAGGGATCTTTCCTTGGTGGGAAAGATTGGATGGGTTGGTGATTGAGTTCCAATAGGAAACTCAATATTCTTTGCCCATGTGGGCTACCAATTTGGAAGTGAGAGGGCAAATCACATATATTCATGAGATTTCCAAAATTTAAGAAGTACTCTCTCATCCTTGGAAAATCGGTGGAGCACTCACCTCCCTAGAACCGTTCTCTCTTCCTCTCCCTCTCTTGGTGTTTAATCTTGGAGAAAGCTTATATTTTGAGAACCCTTGTGTGTGGAGGAGTTGGCTTGATCGTGTGGGAACGCCAAGCTTTGCATAATGCGTGGAACGACTGAGAAAGGGCTATCATTGGTTAGAGGTCTTGCATCTGTGAGTATCTGGGTAATGATCGATTCCCCTGTCTTTCTAGTTAATTTAATAGCATTCTCCATTGATAGAATCAATCCTACCATGCTTCCACGGATCTATTTTGATCTCCTTCATTCTTCTCTTAGGTCCTCTATTTGTATCAGCAGGGCTTCAGCTCACGTAGCATCCCCGAGTAGCTCGCTGGTCACCTCTACACTCCCCTATTCCATCAGATGTAGGGAACTTCATCCTTAAGTGTGGTGTGGAAACCACAACCTTCAATGCATTAAAACCAGTCCTTCCCAGTGTAGTGTTATATGCATTGACAATCTTCACAACCATGAATGTGGTCATCATAGTAGAATGGTTAGGCTTGATCCCCACAGTAATGGGCAACTCAATGGAGCCTTCAATATGAACTGATGCAACAGTGAAGCTGTATAGGGGTGAGAGTACGGGCTTAACCTTCTCTATCCCCAAGTTCATCTTCTCAAGCGCGTGGGAGAAGGGCAGGTCCTTTAAGCTGCCATTATCCATGTACTCTTTGGACCTCAAAGTTGGCAATTATCATCTTGATCACCATTGGGTCATCGTGGGGAGTCTGGATTCCCTCAAAGTCTTTGTTAGAGAAGAAGATGACGGGTCCCACCTTGGGTTCTTACTCATCCACTCCACAGTGTTAATTCTTCTGGCACGAGCTTTAGCTTTTCTATTGGAGGAAATTTCAGCCGTGACTGGTCCGTTGATGGTGGCTAATGTACCAGCCAATTGATATTGAGGTTGCTCTCACTGCTGCTGTGCCAGTGCTGCATTTTTTTCTTCTCTTTACCCATCTCTAGTGTTGTTACCTCCCCTGTCATAGCGCTGGTCTTAACGTCTCTCTTCACCTTAGTGGTCATCTCATCGTTTGTCATCTTGGTGCTCTCACCTCCGAGAGTCCTTGGATTCTTTGTCGTCTCTTCATATATATTGCCCAAGGTGTCCTTGTCGAATTATCCTTTCTATCTCCCTCTTAAGGTTCCTATATTGGCCAATATCATGGCAATGCTCATTATGAAATCTACAAAACTTACTTGGATCACGATTGTTGGGGTTTGACTTCATCCTTGCAGGCCATCGTACGATATTATGATCTTTTATCTGATATAAGATGTTCGACCTTCAATGTGTGAGCACCATTCTCGATCTCTGCGGGCTCCAATCTCAGTTTACCCGACTCTTGTATCGGGGCTTTTTATGTCAATCAACACGTTCTCCATAATCTCCCCTATCTGCCCTTCACTTATCACTCCTCCAACGATGTTGCTCCTTCCGGGCTTCCTATACTTCAGCCATGTTCCCATACTTGTCGCATCTAGCTAGCAACAATGCCATATTCTCTGGAGGCTTTTTTTAGTATAGATCTGACGACTTCACAACCGCCACTTTGTCCGAGGAATCAATGACCATTCATCCATCCGTCTCCACCTGAGCCTGGGGACTACCAATAGTTAGGAATCTCAGTATCTTTGAAAAAGAGGTATAATCATTGTATCTTACATCGACATAATATAGTCTTTTAAGTTTATCGTGTTAGTGTATATAGTAATTATTAATGTTCATGTAAATTCTCATTGATATGATATATATTGTACAATTATTTGTCATATACGATTGTGTAAATATGCAATGAAGAGAGAACATTTGATATTTAGCATCTATGATAGAAAGACCGGTTCACCGGGCAAGGTGGGATGCTAATACCTTCCCATACTTGTAACCTGACCCCTTACCCATTCTCTAACCAGACCAGATGGAATCATGTGAATCTGTTTGATAACTCAAATGGAATCACACTCATTGAGTCCTAGGCCCTAACCTTAGGTGGCGACTCCATTTTTTATGAAGCATGATCCCAATCCCACTATATTGATGTATCAAAAAGATGCAGCATGATTAACCAAAGATCACTTGTTGCCATAAAGCCACGAACACCTCGACGGGATGCCCCCGCATTCCCGGGAAGAGGACTGTGGTATTACAACTTCGTGCTTGTTTGTCTTTTCAACACTTTCTACATCTACTCAGTGACCTCTCTCAGTTGCTTGCTGAGATTTTTTTCCATTCCTCGGGGGTATGCTTCCTTAAACTTCCTTCACATCTCGCTTCATTGGGGCTACGGCCGTGGTATGTTTGACCTAGATAGGGTTCTTGCTCCATTTAGAGGGGTGATTGGCTAGGACAGCCACGGTATGTATGATCTGCTTGGATGGGAGACTTATTGGGACGTCTTTGACCCCTAGGAGGGTCAGCATGTCGTATGTGTCCAATTGGTTTGCCGCAACTGCTTAATGATGGTTTTGTTGAACTTCTCTGCGGCAATTGGATGTGAGCAATTCATTTAATTGTGTCATGCATAAATTTTCAAGGTTTAGAATTTGCATCTGCATAGCGTCCATCCGATCATCGGCTACCTCAGCTCGGTTATTTTGGGTATCAACAATGGGTGGACCATCTGCTCCCCCTGTAAGGTTTTATCCACCTCCTCCCTCCTGATCCAAAATCTTGTCAGTATGTCTATCCCCTGTTCCTTCTTCGATTTTTATGCCCTTGACTGGAGGTGGAGGAGGCGGCCTAGTTGCTCCTCCACGCCGATGATGACGTCCACCCCGAGCAGAGGTTCCAACTTCTGGAACCTGGACAAAAGTTCTTGCTTCTAGATTTTGGACTAAGGTTCCTGCATTAAGGACCAGGGCGGAGGCTCCTGGTTCAAGGGTTGTCATGGTAGTGGATTTGGTAGTCACCATTGTTGGTTATTCAAGAAATTGCCCTGCAATCGTTCTCATAGACAGTGCTAACTGTTGCAGCAGAAAACTGACTTTTTGTGGCTACGATCTGTGCTCCAAGAGACACCTGTGGAAGACAAAGGAAAAGACATTGTGAGAGGGATGGGATTGTTCCCGACAAAGACTATCCAATGCCTAAGTCAGCTTCGTTGCAACTGAAGGGAATAGCAGAGCAATATCCTCTAGGTGTGAAGTAGAAATTGTGACATACCTTGCCCCCTTGGGGGGGAGAGTTCTATTTATATTGGTAGCTTGGTAGCATTGATTGGAGATGAGGATCCTTCTCTGATATGGATACTGCCTGATTTAGTAGTTTCCTTTCAGGAGTGGAAACTATTCTTGGAGAGTTTGTTTTAGGCAAGTTTCTATATCTTGTAGATTGATAAGATTCCTTCCCTCAATGGAGAGATGGAAGCGTAGATCTTCTGGGTTTCCAAGTTGGAGTGTAACTCCTTGCTTTTGGGATTTTAGAAGGTTTCCATATCGGGAAAGTAGGTGAGATGCTTCGTGGATCATGCTTCCTATTCTCGTGTCTCGCTGTGAGTCGTTGGAGTATTTTACCCATAACAATTCCATTGCAAACTATGCATTTTATCATAAGCATAAATTTATGACTTCATTAATTAAGAAGGGGAAAAAACTCTTAACAGCCCCTTGAGGAAGCCTCTCCTTGATGGTTTGCCTATTTCACTCCAAGCAAAAGGCTTTTTTGATTACATTAACCATTGGATGGAAACTAAGCCTCACCACCATATAATCCGTTTTGGTAGGACTTTTACCAATGTATTTTAACAATTACAACGGAATAACCTCAATTTACCATAGTAGCGGGAGGGGGCTGGGCACGCTGCCCACTTCAAGTAAACGGCGGCCATGCCCAATGGGACAGGTTGGATGGGAGGGGCAGGGTGGTCCTTTTTTAGGATGAGGAGAGAGAAAAATAGAGAGACAAGTTGGGCACCAACCCTTTTCCCTATTTTTATGTAGAAAAATTAGATTAGTTTTAAATTTTATCAATTCGAACTCATAGATAATGATGAAATGCTTAGTACATCCACAAAAATTCAAGCACCTTTTATCATTGAAAAGCTAAAAGATTTACAACTTCAGAGGATAATATTTCATAAGGGAATCTCAACCCTAATTTTGACTTATTTTTAAATAAACCAATAATGATTTACGTCTAATTAATATCTATTTCAGATTCTGTTGGGTGTTTTTCATCCTCCTTGGTATACTATTGGGCTTATAGGGGACATCTATGACCTTCGTTATCACTTTCAGGTTTGCACTTTTGTCCACCATGTGCGTGAACTCAATGGCTGTGTGGATTTTTTGGCGGGGCTCCTTTTATCGTGTCAAGAAATTCATCTTTGCATAAATAGTCTCCCAAGGATCTCTCGGCCCTTATTCGAGATGATGCCAACGAGAAGAAATTCTTTAGGATGTGATACACCATATTCTGTACTCCAATCTCAGTCTTACACGTGGCCCTTCTTGGACCACAAGCAAAATCAATTTAGGACCGTACCTAGAAAGAACCACACTCGCGACGGTTACGGGGGTAGGCCCACTAAGGCAGTTGCATAATCTCCAAGTGAAAATCCCATGTGCTCCAAGAGTGACCAGATCCCGATATCCAAGGAAGATCATGCCCTGAATGGGAGTTTCCTAAATCCGAGCTCCCAGAAAAGGAAACAACCAAAGAGGAAGGATTGCTTTAGATCCCCTAAGCATTATAAATAAGGGGCCTAGACGCTCATATAAATTCACTCAATGATCAATAAAGAAATTGCATTACTTCATAGTGTTGACTTTGGTTTTTCCCAATTTAACTAGTTTAGAACTGGTCTGAAAGTTATGCAATTGGAGAATATCTCTTCGGCAGAATTCTTCACACAACAGATTGACGTCGTCTGTGGGAACCGAAGAATAAAGGCCTGTGAAGATCCCACCATGACCGACACCAGAAATCAATCTAGGACTACTAGAGCTGCCGTTGCGGCAACGGCTATTGCTCCTCCAGCACCCCCCGCTGCTATCCAGGAGGGGACCTTGGCTCGTCCAGGCGTCTCATGACAGGGGGCTGAGGATCCTATCCTGGAGGGCAATGAACAACTGCACCAGGAGGGGTCTCATCCAGGATTTCCGGGGGAGCCACCGTAGTACGTAACGGTGGAACAGTTCGATCCAATGCAGACCCGCTAGGAAGATAAGATGGAGTCGATGATGGAGATGCAGCACGATCTCCTGCAGGGGATCCCAATCCCCCCACCTCCACCACAAGATAGGGAAAGATCTCCTTCCCTGGGGCATAGTGAGAACCACAGCAACGCTAGCAACAATCGACGGAGAAACAAGGAAGTACAACGAAACACCAAGAATCAAGATTCTTAGATGTCCAAAGTTGAACAGGCCCTGAATGACAAAGTCTTGGAACTCCAAGACCAGATTCAAGAAGTCATACGGGGGAAGAACCAAGCCCCTAGCCATAACTTTCACTTCACCATGGTTCTAGCATTCACCGATGAGGTGCGATTTGAAACTCTCCTAAAGGGGTTCAAGATGCCAACCATAGAACAATACACAGGCATAACGGATTCGGAGGACCACTTGGAGACCTTCAAGTCCCTACTATTCTTTCAAGGCGCCTCAGACGCTATCATGTGCAGAGGTTTCCCTTCCACTCTGAAAGGAGCGGCACAACAATGGTTCTCACGACTTCCCCTGCTCTCCCTTTCCAATTTTACCGACCTGGGGCAGGCCTTCTTGGCCCACTTCGTGAGCAACAGAGTTCACAAGAAGACAGCCGCCAACCTTCTAGCCATAAAGCAGTGCCCCGACGAATCCATCATGGGCTTTCTTGTAAGATTCAATAAAGAGGCCTTAGAGATACAGAACTTGGACTAGGTGGTAAAATTCCAGGCATTGCGAAGCGGCATCCGAGATGTCGAATTGAAAAAGTCCTTGATCATGGATGAACTAGGAGATATGTATAAGCTATTCTCATGCTGTGAGAAGTATATCAATTTGGTCGAAGTTCTTGAGGCCAAAAAGGAGGACAAACCCGAGAAGAAAGCCTAAGAAAAGAAGGACGACCTTGCCCGAGAAGCCGATACAAAGCGTAGCCGAGATGATAAGGATGGTAGGAGAAAGAAGGATGATAGAAAAGCCTAGGTTCCCAAAGCTACTAATCGAGAGTCAGAACCAATCTACACGGCCCTCACTCATAATCGAGCTTATACTCTGAATGAGATAAAAGACCAAGTGACCCTGCGCTGGCCTGCCAAGGTGGTGAAACCCACACAGAAGCGCAATAAGAATAAATACTATCGGTTTCACCAGGACCACGACCATGACACTGAAGAGTGTAGACAGCTGAAGGACGAGATAGAGGCCCTCATTCAAAGGGGGCTCCTGGGCCAGTTTGTCAAGAAAGAGGGAGGCGACAGGAGACAAGGTTATCATTCTCGGGAACCCAAGGGAAGACAAAGATCACCCGCCAGGGTCGATAAGGAAGAACAAACTCAAGGTAAGCCCCATGCAGAGAATGCACCCATGAGGGAGATAACCACCATATACAGTGGACCAGGCATGGGAGGAGAAACTTCTAACTCCCAAAAACATCATGCACGAAATGTGCTCCACATCGAGATGTCGGATAAAAGAAGGAGAATAGACTATTGCATAACCTTTTCTGATGAAGATCTGGCTAACATTCAATCCCCTCATGATGATGCGCTGGTGATCAGGATGATTATAGCCAACTGCACGGTAGCAAGAATCCTTGTGGACAATGGGAGTTCAGCTGATATCCTGTACTATGATGCATTCGAGAAAATGCTTCTAAAACCTGAGATGCTAAAGAGAGTTGAATCCCCCCTATATGGGTTCAATGGGGCCCCAGTACAGGTCGAAGGATCTATTAGAAAGGAACTATTCCTTTTAGGCATGACATTACACTTTTTAAGTCTTAATGTCCACAGATACCTGAGGATATTAAAACTATGAAAGAGATTCCCTATGCATCTGCAGTAGAAAGTTTAATGTGTGCAATGCTCTCTACTAAATCGAATATTTATCGTGCAGTTAGGATGGTTGGTAGGTTCCTGTCCAATCTTGGACAAGAACATTTGACTACTGTCAAATGCTTCATAAATTTCTTATGAAGAACAAAAGAATATTTCCTTTTTATGGTGGAAATGACTTGTCAGTGGTTAGACATACTAATTTGGACTTCTAGTTAGATAAAGATGATAGGAAGTTCACATCAGGGATGTTTGTTTATGATGGGAGGAGGGGTGGTCATATGAAAAGCATGAAGCAGAAGTCAATTGCAGATTCCAAGATTAAGGCTGAGTACTTGGCAGCATGTGAAGTAGCCAAGGAGGGTGTGCAGTTGAAAAAATTCTTGATTGATTTGAAGGTTGTACCTAATCGGTACTAGTTACCCTATTTGCCTGTTATGTGATAACAGAGGAGGCATAGCTCAAACCAAGGAACTAAGAGCTACTCAGAGGAATAAGCACGTGGAGCACAAATATAGAGGATATTTGTGTGGTGATAGTATTATTGCCAAAGTTTATTTTATGAATATTTTGTCTAACCCTGTAAGTAAGGGACTTACACCAGTAGTTTTCAATAGGCATGTAGTGAACATTGGTGTAAAACTAGTTAGTAATTAGATTTAATGCACAAGTGGAAGATTGTTGGATTAATTGCATTTGATTTATGTGTCCATCAAAATCAATGCATTGTCGATAGACATCAACCAGAACATCAGACGCTCATTGTATGATTTCTATGCGTGAATGAGGATGTTCCTTAATAAGGTTTCACACCCCAATAAGGTGGACATCCAAGTATGTGAGTTATTGGATAATGATCGATTAGAATTCGGGGCTTCAGTAATGTTAGATATTATTATTTGAAAGAAATGTCAAATAATTTGGTTGATCATTGGTCCTAATACTCACGGTTAATTATGCAGTGCACTTGTAATTTTGGCGGGGCATTTTGTTTCCATACTTGTGATGGTGTATTGTGGATGTTGGTAGTATGTGGAGAAAGTGTAACAAAAGTTTCTTCCATAGGGGGTTTTTAGGTTGTCTTTTGTAGAACTATCCTTTTGTGCAATTAAAAAAAAACTTTAATGTGTAAGATTTCTTTTTGTGTAATTATGGACAACTTAAAGGGCTACCTTTTAGGATCATACCACTTGATATAATCTTGACCATTGATTTGTAATCTCTTGATTAAGGCTTTTCTAATTAAAGGGAGGCTTGGTTCAAACCCTAGTATGGCAACATAATTATTCTAAACAGTTGAGAGAGAGTTCTTAAGAGAGAAAAGAAAGTCTTCTTCTTCCTCAAGCTAGGGTTTTTGCCATTAGAGTTGGAGCAAATCTTTGGTGATCATACTTTTGTGCTGCATTCTTTTAGGGGAACGTACCATCAGTGCGTTCTAATTAACCTACTCATCCAAGTAATTGACTCATTATCGCATGTGTTCATTGAGATCCTGTCTTTATAATTTTTATTATGTGTCTAGTCTCGTACCGCTTCCACTGCTGCCAATAGATTATTCTTTATTCTATATAATGGAATACTGGGGCAGCCAGGGCTCAATGCGTTACAAGCGGGGGTTTCCACCCCACATCTAATGATGAAATTCCCAACCGACCATGGGGTAGGAGAATGCAGGGAAGTCAAATAACTGCCCGAAGATGCTACGAAGGATACATGAGAGCTAAAGGAAAGGAGCCTCAAATACTTTTAATCAATCTGGACGACAACCGAGATGTCACAGAGCAAGAAAGAAGTGAAACCGCGGAGGACCTAGTCCCCATAGAAGTCGTCGAAGGAGATGCAAAGCGTACCGTGCAAACAGGCACAGGGTTGAAAGGAGAGAGAAGAACTGCCCTCATAAATTTCTTGAGGGCAAATGTAGAAGTATTCGCATGGTCAGCGACTGACATGCTGGGAGTAGACCACGAGTTGGTCGAGCATAGGCTCAGCGTATATCCTACAGCCAAGCCTGTATTCCAAAAGAAGAGAACTTTCGCCCCCGAGCGGCAAGAAAAAGTGATCGAAGAGGTGACTAAGCTATTGGAGGCTGGTTTCATTGAAGAGCCCATCTACCCAGAGTGGCTGTTTAATGTTGTAATGGTTCCAAAGCCCAATGGCAAGTGGCGAATGTGTATCGATTTTACCGATTTGAATATAGCTTTCCCTAAGGACTATTACCCTTTGCCTCGCATTGATTTATTAATAGATGCCATGGTGGCCCATAAGATGTTGAGTTTCATGGACGCCTATTCTGGATATAACCAGATCTGGATGTATGAACCTGATATCTTGAAGACTTCCTTCATCGCCGGGAGAGATACATACTGTTATACTTGAATTCCCTTCAGGTTAAAGAATGCTGGGGCCTCTTACCAACGCTTGGTGAACCACATTTTCAAGCACCAAATAGGACGAAATATGGAAGTATATGTGGATGACATGCTGGCGAAGAGTCTAAGGGCGGAGGACCATATTGGAGACCTGGATGAGGCATTTCAAGTCTTAAGAAGAAGTAAGATGAAGTTGAACCCAGTCAAGTGCACTTTCGAAGTTACCTCAGGAAAATTCCTTGGTTTTATGGTCTCAAAAAGAGGAATAGAGGCAAATCCTGTGAAGATTAAAGCCATATTGGAGATGCACCCACCTGAAAGAGTTAAAGAACTACAAGAACTCACGGGGAGGATAACGGCGTTGGGAAGATTTATCTTAACCTCGGGTGATTGTTGCTTGCCTTTTTTCAAAGCTTTGAAGAATCGGGCACGAGAGAGGGAAGCCAAGGGAGCCAAGGGAGCCAAGCTTACCTTCGAATGGATAGAGGAATGTCAAACTGCGTTCACTGAATTAAAAAGGTACTTGCCACAACCACCTCTGCTAACCAAATCGGAACCTGGGGACACAGTACATCTATACTTGGCCGTTACCACGGTAGCAGTAAGCGCAGTGTTGGTCCGAGGAGATGGACGAGCCCAGAAACCGATCTATTATGTCAGCAAGGTGCTTCTAGATGTGGAAACCATGTGTAGCAGTGTGGAGAAATATGCTTATACATTAATCATAGCGGCCCGAAAGTTTAGACTGTACTTCCAAGCCTACACCATTGAAGTGGTCACCAACCAACCTTTGAAGAAGATATTGGCCAAGCCCAACCATTCGGGAAGATTAATAGCATGGTCGGTAGAGTTGGGAGAATTTGATATCCAATACAAGCCTCGAACTGCCATAAAAGCTCAAGCCCTAGCAAATTTCATTGTGGAGTGCACATTACCCGAAGAAGAAATCCCCTCAAGCAAGGAACTTGGGGAATTGACAGAAGGGTGGAAGCTATTCGTCGACTGTTCATCCAAAGCACACGGGTGTGGTGCAGGACTAATATTAACAAGCTTTGGAGGGTTCTTAGTGCAGTATGTGCTAAGGTTTGAATTCCAGACAACCAACAATGGGGCGGAGTACGAGGCCCTGATTGTCGGACTGAAATTAGCACAGAGTCTGATGGTAAGAAATATTGCCGTCCACAGTGACTCACAGCTGATAGTCAATCAGGTCAAGGGGTAGTATGAGGCAAAGGAGTCGCGCATGGCACAGTACCTGACCAAAGTGCAAAATCGATTACCAAGTTCAGCCACTTCGAGATACTTCAGGTACCTTGAGCATAAAATGCTTCGGCAGATGCCCTTTCAAGGCTGGCCACCTCAGATTTTCAAGACTTGGGCAGAACTGTGTACACAGATGTGCTCAGTGCTCCGAGCATAGAGCAATCAGAGGTGATACTGCCAATCGAGATGGAACCTTGTTGGATGGATCCTTTAGTAAACTATCTCCAAGAGGGCATATTGCCTACCGACAGGGAGGAAGCGAAGAAAGTAAGAATGAGGGTAGTACGGTACACGATGATAGGGGGAGTACTCTATAAGAAGGCGTACGCCATGCCTTACTTGAAATGTCTCCAACCAACTGAAGCGGAATATGTTCTATGAGAGATACACACAGGCATTTGGGGACAACACTTGGGGGGCATGGCACTCGCCTACAAAATCATCAGACAAGGATATTTCTGGCCCTATCTCTGCAAAGAAGCAATGAGTTTTGTCCGCAAATGCCTGAAATACCAAAAGTTTATACCTGTTGCGTGCCAACCTGCAACATAACTCACTTCAATTTCAAGTCCGTTGCCTTTTGTGCAATGAGGCATGGATATATTGGGACCTTTTCCCAAGGCATCAAGGGGCAGACAATTTGTGGTTATGGCTGTGGACTATTTCACCAAATGGGTGGAGGTAGAAGCCTTAGCAGTAATCTCTGCGACAAAGGTATGGAGATTCTTCCTTCACTCAGTCATCTACAGATATGGAATCCCAAAAACTCTCATCACCGACAATGGAAAATAGTTTGAACAAAAATTCAAAGAGTTTAGTGATCAGTATGAAATCCAGCTAAGGAAGACCTCAGTAGCCCACCCCCAATCCAATGGACTAGCAGAGGCGATGAATAAAATTCTATTAGACGAAATCAAGAAGAAGCTGGAAACAGCCAAGGGATTGTGGGTGCAGGAATTGCCTAATATTTTATGGGCATATCGAACAACAGCAAGACTAGCGACTGGTGAAACACCCTTCATGTTAACATATGGAACAGAGGCAGTAATTCCCGTGGACATAGGAGAAACGTTCATGAGAGTGCAATTCTACAATCCTGAAGCTAATGATGAAGAATTAAGGATA